>NC_133324.1:866578378-866835878 GCF_042186555.1 Aquarana catesbeiana
TTCTCCTCCAAACTCCTTGAAAGACTGGTCTACAACCGACTGAGCGACCATCTGACCATGAACAAACTTCTTGATCCCCTTCAGTCTGGATTTCGCTCTGAACACCCCACGGAAACTTCTCTCCTTAAACTCATAAATTACCTTCTAATGGCTTAAACCAATGAACACTATTCTGTACTACCTCTCCTGGACCTCTCTGCTGCCTTTGACACAGTGGACAACCCCCTCCTCCTCAAAAAACTCCACTCCATTGGTCTCCTTGACTGTACTCTTCACTGGTTCTCATCCTACCTATCCCACCGCTCCTTCAGTGTCACTTACAACTCTCCTTCCTTCTCTCCTCTTCCTTTCTCCATTGGGGTCCACCAAGGTTCTGTTCATGGGCCTCTCCTTTTCTCAAATATTCACCACCTCCCTGGGTCAGTTGATTGCCTCCCATCCTCTCTACGCTGATGACACCCAAATCTATCTCTCTACCCCCCAGCTTTCTCCATCAGTCTCCTCATGCATCATCAACTTACTAACAGACATATCAGCCTCGGTGTCACATCACTTCCTCAAACTCAACCTATCCAAAACCGAGCTTCTAATATTTCCTCCCCTACGTGCCACTTCCTCTGATTTCTCTGTCAAAATCAACGGCTTACCTATCAACCTGTCCCCCCCACGCCAAGGTCCTAGGTGTAATCCTGGACTCTAAAATATCCTTTTGGCCCCACATCCAATCGCTATCCAAAGCTTGTCACCTCAACCTCCGCAACATCTCCAAGATACTCCTCTTCCTAACCAATATCACCACAAAGCTTCTAATCCACACCCTGGTCATCTCTCGCCTCGACTACTGCAACTCCCTCCTCATTGGCTTACCTATAAATAGGCTATCCCCCTTCAGTCCATCATGAACGCTCCTACCAGGCTCATCCACCTTACAAATCGCTCGGTGTCTGCTACACCCCTCTGCCAACCTCTCCATTAGCTGCCACGCAACCAACAAATTAAATTCAAGACACTAACAATAACTTACAAAGCCATCCACAACCTGGCCCCCAGCTACATCACTAACCTGGTCTCAAAATACCAACCAACTCGTTTTCTTCACTCCTCCAAAGACCTCCTGCTCTCTAGCTCCCTTGTCACCTCACCCCATGCTCCCCTCCAGGACTTCTTCAGAGCCTCTCCCATCCTCTGAAATGCTCTTCCCCAATCTGTCTGACTTTCTCCTACTTTGTAGGACTAGCGGGGCCCTCTGATTCCTACTGTATTAAAGTGTATTGTATTCGTACTGTCTACTAGGGATGATCCGAACACCCCCCAGAGTACTAAATTGGGGTGATTGGCGCTGTTCAACCATATGTGCACTAAGTGATGTGCATAAATATATAAGTATGAAAAAATAAACGAAAAATAAGTGTAAACGAGAGTGTGAGAAAAGTTATATGTACATATATAAAATGCTCTGATGGCAATATATAACAATAAAGTGCAGTGTGCAATAACACATATATACTAATACATCAATAAAACTCTGTGAGCAACACAAACACTGATAAAAACAAGTGGTGAAAAAAATCTAATCTAAATCTAAACCATTCCAAAAAATATATATATTAAAAAATATATATATTGAAAAAAATCAAGTGTTGGTAAAGAACCCCTTAATTAATAAACACAGTGGTGCAGGCAAACATGAAATGTGAATAATTGGTTCATAAGAAAAAGTGGTAACGAATTAGTGTCCCCAAAAGAAAAAATTTTTATGGAAAAATTCTTCTTAAAACACAATGATGTGTCTCTTCATTCAAGTGACAGTATTCTTGGTGTGTCAAGTGCTCCCCGCTTTCCAAAGCACCCCCACTCGTGCCCTCACTCACCGGAAAGCTTCACCTCCGCAGGGGTATCAAGCATGTAAACTGAATCCAGCAGCGATGATCTGTGGTGACAGTCCTCCGTCCTCCTCTCCTTCTCTGGTACCCCGATCACCTCTGATCGCTCCCCGGCATTAAACATCCATATGTGGCAAAACAAAAGTGAGCCTCATAGCGTGAATCCGAAAAAATGTAGATTTAATTTCAAAACACACTGATTAAAAAGGAGCTGACAGTGCTCCGCTGACCGGTACAAAGTAAATAATAGGAAGTGCAGCGCGGGGTCCCCTTAGTCTGCCTGTAAAGTAGTGCATCTTCCCCATGTTTAGAACGGTAGCCCTTTGGGTCTGGTATGGATTTTAAGGGGAACCCCGTGCCAAAATGTAAAAAATAAATGGCATGGGGGTCCCCCCAAAATCCATACCAGACCCTTATTGGAGCATTCAACTCGGCAGGCCACAGGAAAATAGGGGGGACAAGAGAGCACCCCCCTCCTAAACCGTACCAGGCTATATGCCCTAAACATGGGGAGGGTACTTTGATGGGGACAAGGGCCTCATCCCTACAACTCCCCCAGATCCCGGCCCCCCTATCTGAATGGGTAAAAAAAAGCCCAAAAAGTGTCAAAAAAGTAAAAACAACAGGAGACAGTTTTTGACAATCCCTTTATTAAAAAAAAAAAGTGTCCCACGATGTCCATCCATCTTTAATCACGGCACCCGGAACTTGATAAGTAGCAGGAAAAAAAGCTCTGCCTCGATGGTAAGCGTTCCGCCAACTGCTGTCTTTTCGCGGTGACAGATGTTATATAGGCAAGGGCGGTGACATAAACTGGTGACCCCGCCCCCCTCTGACATCACTCGACATCATATGATGTCAGAAGGGGCAGGGTTACATAACCGGGTGGCCCCGCCCTTACCTATATAACAGCTGTCACCATTTTTTTTTTTTGACGCAAAGTTCCTCTTTAAATCCATACCAGACCTGAAGGGCCTGGTATGAATTTTGGGGGGACCCCCACGCCACTTTTTTAAAAAAAATTGGTGTGGGGTTCCCCTTAAAATCCATGCCAGACCCGAAGGGGGACTGGGGGGGACCCTCACGCCAATTTTTTTTTACATTTTGGTGCAGGGTTCCCCTTAACCACTTCAATACACTGTGTTCTATAAACTACAGTGCCTGCACTGACTGAATATAGAGTCTACACCGAATATATAGTCTATGCTAAATGCAGAGTGTATGTGTGTATATATATATATATATATATATATATATATATATATATGTATGTATGTATGTGTGTATGTGTGTATTTATATATGTGTATATATATATATATATATATATATATATATATATCAAATACACTGCCACTAACCCACTGTAATTGGCCAAAGCATGCAGGTCAGGTGCATGCTTTGACCAATCATCATACAGCATGCATCAAACATCATACAGCAATGCACTGCGATCTCACAGTGCATTATGAGGCGTTCGAATTTCCTGTGAACACCTCATAATATTCTCTGTTCAGCGAATGGGCGAACACCCGATGTTCGAGTCAAACTTACGTTCGACTCGAACATCAATCTCATCCCTACTGTCTACCCTCAAGTTGTAAAGCGCTGGTGGCGCTATATAAATTCTGAATAATAATAATACTTCTGTATGTGGATGATGGCACTGTAATTATTTTTATAAAATAAAACATCAAATAAAACAGTACATTTTTTTCCTAATCGATATACAGCTGTCACATGACCCAGCTTTTTCCTACCCTGTCTGCAGGGAAACATAAGCAGGAGGAGCTTCTAGTCCTCTGCTGCTGGTCACATGTTCAAAATTAAAAAACAGCCTTTGGAATACAGAGTAAAAATAGATAATATCAATAAACTTTTTTAAATTGGCATACAAATATATATTTGAAAGCAAATCTTTATTATTTTTTGACAACAAAATGGTGTGGGCAGAATGCAGAAACTGTGCCACGCCCCTCCAACCTGTAACTTGAAATAAGAGGGAGGTGAAGCCACCATTAATCTATATGTAATATCCTGCCCCCATTGTGTTTAACTGGTTAGTGGGCATGGAGGAGGAGGGAGGGCATAGGCCATCATTTACCACTGTGTATACGCCCATGTGTGTGACTCTATAGTCACATGGGCTGCTCAAGTGTGATAGGGATTAAATGTTAAGCATAAAAACTCTCTGAAAACTGAGCATGTGCAGAGTTGCCACCACAGCTGCAAAATCCCTAGCTGAATTGGGGACATAAACAGAAGGCGGAGATAGAGAGCAGCAGGACCAGGTTTTTTGCAGAATACAGAAAGCATATCTCATAGTGACTGAGTATGAACAGCATGCAATACACCATTTACTGAAAGTTTTTAATGATGTTGGTTTAGTTACACTTTAACTGATCTGCATGTTGCTGAAGGTGTAGCCATAAGTTCAAGCCAAAAGGGAATCAGGAGTCTGGAAGTAATTGGATCCTACAGCTTCCAAAGAGGGATCCGGGATGATCCAATGCAGCTCAAATTTTAAAAAGAAGGGAGTGCGGGATCAAAGTTAGAATAAAAGCAACTGATTTTTTTACAAAAAATCACAGCACACTTACATTTTAAATTATGGTGGATCAGCGTAGAATTTGAACTGTAAGTGTGCTATGAATTTTTGTAAATAAATCAGTTGCTTTTATTCTAACTTGGATCTCGCACTCCCTTCTTTTTATTGTTTGTAACTTCTGAAGGAGTCGCTGAAAATAACTGGGTCCCTCTTTGAGTCCAGGGGCTGTCTGGCCTGTTATCAGTCCCAATAGTCCAGGCATCATTTCAGGGGTCTTGTTACTGTTTATTGCAGAGCAGGGGCAAAATGCAGGAAGGAGGATTTAAAGGGCAGGATAACTGAGGCACAAAAAAAAACACACTCTGAAGACAGCTTCCTGAAAATCTCAGCAGTAACAGGCCCTTTAGCATCAGTCAAAAAGTAATATTGACAATGAGAGGACAGCCAAATAAACCCCCTGGCTCTGTAAAATCAGTCAGTGTCTGTGTAGCTCTATATGGCATCTGACCCTTAGTAAGAAAGTTCCTAAAGCTGTCTGGACCTTCTCACAATGTCCAGATGACAGCTTCTCCCCAGCTCCCCTGCTGACCTCTTCAGTGAAGGATCCAAGCTCCAACAGGTGCCTCTTCCTCAGACCCCCCCCCCCCCCCCAGACCAATGAACATAGTGGGGCCAAGTAGCAGCTTCCCATATGGACCTCCTCCTAGGGGCAGACTCAGGGTAGAGAGAAAATGTAACAATCTCCTCCCAAATATTTATCCTCTTCCCAGCCATACCTTCTGAACTCCCAGGGGATTGGCTAAGTTGAAGAAAAATTCATAATTCCAGAGGGTGATCCTCCCACATTATTTGCTAGAACCTTTTTTCCACTAACATGCAGGAGTAATCAACCACCAGTTTTAGGGAAAACCTGACAAATAGATTTCAGCTCATGTGGCTACAGCACAGTCATGGAAAGTTTAGCCACCCCAGGGCAGGGATGCTACAAAGGAAACAACCATGTAACTTGGGTCTTCCATCAAGTTACGTTATCTGTTAAAAACATTTCTGTATCTGTTGAAAACAAATTTTCAGGAACATATGTAACCTATGGTCGTTTTATAACAAGTCTTATTTCAATTCCTTCCCTTGGTGGTGTTTGGTATGGTTCTCTCTCTGCCTCCCATACACTGAACTTCTTCTTCCTAATGCATATATTAGAATTAAAAACCGAATCTAAATGTATTCACTGAAGGAATAGGAAGGAGATTTCGGTAGGAAGGTGGAATTTAGTTCCAGTGCTGAGTACTTTTTTTTTCCGAAGACATATGGCAGTTTAGGATTATTATTCATATATGGTTCCACAATGGGAAAGAAGGGAAGGGGGGAGGAAATCCTGCAAAATTACTTCCGTATGATAGAACCACATTTGCAAATACTAGTCTAGAAAAAAAACATTTCCAAATGTAATGGGCTAAGGGTAACCCTGAAGCCTACTTTCGAGCATACAGAAAAAAATCAGAGGAAAATTCGATTTATAGAAAAAGATAGGAAAAAGAAAGGAATGCAAAAGAAAGAAGGAAAGAAAGTTCAAACTGATCAACATGGTCTGGCCCACCGACCCCACCACCTGGGCCCCCATGAGGACTGGAGATAACTAATCCAAGGGTTCCAAACATTTTTGAAGTGATGTTGTTGGTCACAAAGGATGCTAGGCAATTTTCCATTTATCGTGGTCCAGAAAATTTAGTTTTATCACTAATGCTAGAATTATCACAGGAGTTTTCCATGATCGTGCTATGGTAATCTTAGCTGCCAGGAAGAGTCCTCACTTTCAAGTAGGTCACCAAAAAGATCAGAAAATAATGCCTTCTTAATGTTTTTGGGAATATGCAGTCCGGACACTGAATATACCATACTGAATATTATTTAAAAAAATGTTTTAATTTTGGACACGACCACCGAATATGGAGCATGTTACCCTCCTGGCTGCATGCCCTGAAACAGAGAGGCGATGCTTCAGGGTACATTTTGGCTGACCATGTCAGAACGAGGTACCATCGTGACAATATGTTGTAATTTGCCTCCACCAGGGAAGTGTTTAAAATTGCCCTGTGCAGCATGTTCGACCACTGGGACTGAACAGCTTCATCTATAGTCTCCCCAGATCCGCCTCCCAAGCTATTTGGTAAGAGAGTTTAGAGCCCTGTTCCGCAAACAGAGTATACAGCTCTGAGATACTACCATGTGTCCCTGGACCACGTAGACATTTATTTTCGTAGAAAGTCCATGTGGTGATATCCCCCTGATCTTGACAAGTGTCTGTAAGTAATGAGTAATTTAGCAGAGTCAAAACGTTTCCAATGGGAGCATTTGTAAAGTCTCCAGAAAATTAAAGGGCTTTCTAATCCCTTTATTGTCTATGAAATGAGCTATCCTTGCTATTGTTGCCCTACACTCCTTACAGGGCATCCAAAGCAGAAGGTCAATTTGGAATGAGGGACTAGCTTGTGCCTTTGAGTACCAGTTATTCTAAGGTTGCCTTTTTGAAGCATTTGGTTGATATTAAAAGAGTTTAAAGACTGCAATCACCATGGTTGATGAGCTATATGTTTTCAGCTTTTTGCTATGGTCTGTATATATATATAGTATATTATGACTGTATGGTAAATTTTGGCAGTATTAAACTATGCAACAGGAAAACAGACAACACTATATGGAAGAAGTGGACTGGGTGAACTGACACCATTATAGATTTTAAACCATTATACATTTTAAAGGCTCACACTGCCATATTTCATCCTTGTGAAATACTGCTTACTTTATTATCAACTATATGACTGAATTCTTTCTCAAACAAAGAACAAAAATCTAAAGAATAGTGCATTGCAATGTCCTGTCCTTATTTCCCAGCCCGAGGCAGCACAAAGCCTGACATCAACCTTTAAGTTCTATTCCTTATTCCAGATGGGAAAATGTAAGATTTTACATACGTGTAACATGATTCCCAGACAGATAGAGGTCTTAACTTCTCAAGTGGTAAAATAAGGCATGGGGCAGGATGTATCTTTGCCAGAGTACACAGTGCACCAAGAACTCTTTTCTAATGTTGTATATTTGATTGGGACAGGTTCCCTTTGAATAGAAAATCCAAAGCCCAAAAACAAAAACAACAGCACAAAAAACCCAGTGGCAATTTAAGATAATTTTCTATTCAGAGTTATTATAACCACTTTAAAATGATATTTATATAATGCAAGACCTAAGTCAAGGTCCTCAGTGTCCTAAAAAAAAAAAGACCAGGCACCTGCAGCAGCCAAAATGACGAACCCTTGTTCTGGGAATCTTGAAACACAGTTTAGTATAGTATACAGTAGTTAGTTGGTTGGCTAGTTGGTAAGGAAAGAAGAGAACTCTCATTAGCAGTAAATCAAGACACGCTAACAACACGAACCATATCCAGGAGGGGCTCTAATGTAAAAGAACCCTGATTAAAGGGGTCTTTGATAGTGCAATACAATAGTACAAAAAAGTCTGCACCCAGCAGGATCTCAAATAAAAGAGACTTTATTGAAACCTAAGGATAAAATCCATGTCTGTAGACCAGCTAACACGGGTTTTATGCTCATGTTTTAATAAAGTCTCTTATATTTTGAGATCCTGCCGTGTGCTGACTATTTTGGACTATTTTGACAATTATAGGCTGACAGGAGCTTGAATCTGAGCACTGTTTCTTTCTCATCAACCTTAAATTTATGATATCTATCCATCTCCGATAGGGACTCTGATGTAAGGGAGACTCTGATGGGGACCCTAATATAAAAGTAGACTCTGATGTAAGGGGGTCTCTGATGAGCTGTGAATATTAAAATATATGAAGTGACCCTCGTACTAAAAAGTTTGGATACTAATCTATGTGCTTTATACAGGATTTTTAAGTCATGGCAATGATCATATGCAAAATGTAGCATTCCATGACAAGTTTACCTGAAATATAAGTGCTGATTGGTTGCTATGTGTTGCTGGACTTTGTGTATTGCTATTTGCCTTTTTAAAGAATATGTTAATCAAACATTTCATATTCCTGATATGTGCCTGCTGTACCTTGCACTTGTATTAAAAAAACTATCCTGTTCTCTTTGTATTGCTTCCTTTGTGTAAAAAACCTGGTGTTCCTGCCAGTCCCTCTGCTTTCCTAATGAAAACTGACCACACTAGGCATGGGAGCACAGTGTGGTCAGTTTCTGGCTCTGTGAGCTCCTTATGCAGCTGAGAACAAAGGGAATGTGATCACTTAAAAAGGAAAAAAAAAAGTATTTGTAATATTTGTTGTATGTGAACACAAATGTTTTGCCTTTCATTTCTAATTTAAACTGGATGGGTTGTTTTACAAGGCGAGGGTTTACAAATACTTTAAAGTGATACTAAACACACACTATTTTATTTATATTGTCCCTGCTATTTCTGTATGTGGATAATGGGACTGTACTGTAATTATTTCAATTAAAAAAAGCATATATTTCCTAATCGCATGACCCAGCTCTTTCCCAGCCTGTCTGTAGTAAAACATTGGCAGGAGCAGCTTCTAGTCCTCTGCTGCAGGTCACATGTTCAAAATAAAAAAACAGCCTATGGGATAAAGAGTATAAATAAATAATTAATGTTGATAAACTGTTTTAAATTGTCATACAAATATAAATTTGAAATTACATTTTTATTGTTTTTTGGAAACAACATGGTGTGGGCGGATTTCTGGCAGTCACAGACTGTGTCACACCCCTCCAGCCTGTGTCTTAGAATAAGAGAGAGGTGAAGCCTCCATCAATCCAGATGTAATATCCCAGCCCCATTGTGTTTAGCTGGTTAGTGAGCATGGAAGAGGAGGAAGGGAGTGGGCTGTGATTTAACACTGTGTATACGCCCACATGTGTGACTCTATAGTCACATGGGCTGCTCGGATGTGATAGGGAGGAAAAGCTCAACATAGGAACTCACTTAAAAATTTGCATGTGCAGAGCTGCCAACACAGTTCTGCAAAATCCCTAGCTGCATTGGGGACATGAACTGAAGGGGGAGATAGAGAGCAGCAGGATCAACCAGGTTTTTGGCAGAATACAGGAAACGAATGTCAGAGTGATTGAGTGAGTATAAACAGCATGTACTACACCATTTATTGATAATTTTTAATGATGTGGTTTAGTAACGCTTTAAAATCTCCATCTGCTAGGATTTGTAAGTAATGAGACAATTTTTATTCTTTACTGGTCATCATCATTTTTTAACCCTATAAGGCCCTCTGTTGTAATATTACAACAACACTTTTAACTCTACTAAAATTACCCAGCATTTTTTTTTTTTGCCTAAAGACAAAATTTACAAAATTAGTAGGTCCTATTGTTCAGCCTAGCGCTGATATTGGATCGTAAAATGTGTAAATAGGCCTGTTTACCTGGACATGAAGTCAGTCAACCTGTGAACTTGCCTTGAAGCACACAACTGGGCTTGATAATGAAAGATTAAAGTGAGTAAACTGCCTGATTTTTTTTCTGTGATTAATAACATGTCTAGATCATGCATATATCAAGGTACTGTTGAATGCATTTATAATATTCGCTTTTGAGCTTGTTGTGTCTGTGTTGAAATTTTACAAGGGTGAGATAGAGGAGTAGCAGAATTTGCCTGTGCACCTTCAGTTTTCACCTGTTCCATGTGGTAAAAAAAAGCCATAGAAATACTGTTTTTGATCATTCACAATACCAGCTTGAGATAGATGGTCAAATTAGATTAGACAAAATGTAATGGTTATTACTTGAAAAATTCAAGTTTAAATTAAGGAATAAATTATCTATTATTTATCTTTTAATGTACTGTATGTAAAGTATCTCCCAAAAGTGAGTACACCCCTCACATTTTGCAAATTATATCTTTTCATGTGACAACACTGAAGGAATGACACTTTGCTACAATGTAAAGTAGTGAGTGTACAGCTTGTATAACAATGTAAATTTGCTGCCCCCTCAAAATAACTCAACACACAGCCATTATTGTCTGAACCACTGGCAACAAAACTGAGTACACCCCTAATTGAAAATGTCCAAATGGGCCCAAAGTGTCAATATTTTGTGTGGCCACCATTATTTTCCTGCACCGCCTTAACCCTCTTGGGCATGGAGTTCACCAGAGCTTCACAGGTTGCCACTGGAGTCCTCTTCCACTCCTCCATGTTGATATTACGGAGCTGGTGGATGTTAGAGACCTTGCGCTCCTCCACCTTCCGTTTGAGGATGCCCCACAGATGCTCAATAGGATTTAGGTCTGGAGACATGCTTGGCCAGTTCATCACTTTTACCCTCAGCTTCTTTAGCAAGGCAGTGGTCGTCTTGGAGGTGTGTTCGGGGTCATTATCATATTGGAATACTGCCCTGCGGCCCAGTCTCTGAAGGGAGGGGATAATGTTCGGCTTCAGTATGTCACAGTACATGTTGGCATTCATGGTTCCCTCAATGAACTGTAGCTCCCCAGTGCCGACAGCACTCATGCAGCCCCAGACCATGACACTCCCACCACCATGCTTGAATGTAGGCAAGACACACTCGTCTTTGTACTCCTCACCTGTTTACCGCCACACATGCATGATACCATCTGAACCAAATAAGTTCATCTTGGTCTCATTAGACCACAGGACATGTATGAGAGAGTGAGAGCGATAACACCATATTTAACAGATCTGCTCCTCGTTCACACCTGAGACCTTGTAACACTAATGAGTCACATGACACTGGGGAGAAAAATGGCTAATTGGGCACAATTTGGACATTTTCATTTAGGGGTGTACTCATTTTTGTTGCCAGTGGTTTAGACATTAATGGCTGTGTGTTGAGTTATTTTGAGGGGACAGCAAATTTACACTGTTATACAAGCTGTACAATCACTACATTGTGGCAAAGCGTCATTTCTTCAGTGTTGTCACATGAAAAGATATAATAAAATATTTACAAAAAATATGAGGGGTGTACTCCATTTTTTGAGATACTGTATATACTTAACTTGTCCTGTTGTGTTTTCTGGCCATTGCCTAAATATCTGCTTGCTACATGAGGGACAATGATAACAGTGATAATGTTCTGGCATGTGGAGGGGCTATAGGTGCTAATCGCTTAATAAGCATAGAGCACAATAAGCTAGCCAGACAGTATTGTGTTCCCTCTGTGGATTGTGTTAATTAATTAGAGTCTTGAAATTAAAAAAGTTACATTTTGTAAACAATGTGTCTGAGATGGAAAAAAAGACAAACTTTGGAAACTCAGAACATGGCTTGATGCGTTCAGGGAGAAATGGCTGCAGGTGGTAGCAGAAGATCACAACTCTGTGGATGAAATGGTGATTCCTTTTAGGGGGAAATTTAGCTGCATCAAGCAATACATGCGTGGCAAGCCACATCCATGGGGGTTCAAGGTTTGGGTAAGGACAGGCATCTCTGGCATATTGTGTGACTTTGATGTCAGGAGATGTTGTGAAGAAGCTGGCCTCCACACTTCCACAAAGTCACAACTACAAGATCTATGCAGACAACTATTTTACCTGCATCCCCCAGATTGGTAAGCTGCTTGACCAGGGAATTCATTACACCGGAACAGCCAGGCAGGTATGCCCTCCCAACTGTAACTTGATAGTGAGAAAAGCCTAAAGAAAAAGGGCAGAGGAAACTTTCATGTCAGAGCCACAACACCTGTGCATTGAAATGGTTTGACAACATGCTGGCCCAGAACCGGTGGAGAAGATTCAACACTGACACAAAGCCACCAAAAGATATGTTGAAGTTGAGAGGCCTTAGATTGTTTGCGTCTATAACAAATTCATGGGCGGTGTGGATTTGTTGGACTCATTTGCAACAAAATATAAGTTTCCTTTGAGATCCCACCACTGGTACATTTACATCTTCTGGCACGTCATCATCCTAGCTGTGATCAATGCATGGCTGCTGTACAAAATGGACTGCAAAGCACTGAATGCTCCCAAGAAAAAGATACTAAACAGGAGGCTGTTTCAAGCCCAGTTAGCATCCTCTCTCATCCTCTCTCATCCTAGTTGGCACAACTGTCATAAAACCAAAGAGGGCGACCAGGTTTAAACCACGGGAGCCAAATTCCACAGACAGGGTGCCCCTTAAATGACAGAAAGAGATCTTACACAGAAAAAGGGAGTCCTTCAAATGGCACCCCAGCCAAAAGGTCAACTCTACATCCACCAAAAGACATTTGCAAGGACATGTATGGACATTTCCCTATAAAAACATATAGAGGACGCTGCAAACAATGTGGTAAAGGATATACCAACAACCTTTGCAGCAAGTGCAATGTCTGCCTCTGCTTCTCAGGAGACAAGCACTGCCTTTGAGACTATGATAACTGAACATGGCTATAAACATACAGTCGGGTCCATAAATATTGGGACATCAACACCATTCTAATCTTTTTGGCTCTATACACCACCACAATGAATTTGAAATTAAACGAACAAGATGTTCTTTAACTGCAGACTTTCGGCTTTAATTTGAGGGTATTTACATCCAAATCAGGTGGACGGTGTAGGAATTACAACAGTTTGTATATGTGCCTCCCACTTTTTAAGGGACCAAAAGTAATGGGACAGATTAACAATTATCCATCAAACTTTCACTTTTTAATACTTGGTTGCAAATCCTTTGCAATCAATTACAGTCTGAAGTCTGGAACGCATAGACATCACCAGACGCTGGGTTTCATCCCTGGTGATGCTCTGCCAGGCCTTTACTGCAACTGTCTTCAGTTCCTGCTTGTTCTTGGGGCATTTTCCCTTCAGTTTTGTCTTCAGCAAGTAAATACATGATCAATCAGATTCAGGTCAGGTGATTGACTTGGCCATTGCATAACATTCCACTTCTTTCCCTTAAAAAACTCTTTGGTTGCTTTCGCAATATGCTTCGGGTCATTGTCCATCTGCACTGTGAAGCGCCGTCCAATGAGTTCTGAAGCATTTTGCTGAATATGAGCAGATAATATTGCCTGAAAAACTTCAGAATTCATCCTGCTGCTTTTTTCAGCAGTCACATCATCAATAAATGTAAGAGAACCAGTTCCATTGGCAGCCATACATGCCCACGCCATGACACTACCACCACCATGCTTCACTGATGAGGTGGTATGCTTTGGATCATGAGCAGTTCCTTTCCTTCTCCATACTCTTCTCTTCCCATCACTCTGGTACAAGTTGATCTTGGTCTCATCTATCTACAGGATGTTGTTCCAGAACTGTGAAGGCTTTTTTAGATGTTGTTTGGCAAACTCTAATCTTGCCTTCCTGTTTTTGAGGCTCACCAATGGTTTACATCTTGTGGTGAACCCTCTGTATTCACTCTGGTGAAGTCTTCTCTTGATTGTTGACTTTGACACACATACACCTACCTCCTGGAGAGTGTTCTTGATTTGGCCAACTGTTGTGAAGGGTGTTTTCTTCACCAGGGAAAGAATTCTTCGGTCATCCACCACAGTTGTTTTTTGTGGTCTTCCGGGTCTTTTGGTGTTGCTGAGCTCACCGGTGCGTTCTTTCTTTTTAAGGATGTTCCAAACAGTTGATTTGACCACACCTAATGTTTTTGCTATCTCTCTGATGGGTTTGTTTTGTTTTTTCAGCCTAATGATGGCTTGCTTCACTGATAGTGACAGCTCTTTGGATCTCATATTGAGAGTTGACAGCAACAGATTCCAAATGAAAATAGCACATTTGAAATTAACTCTGGACCTTTTATCTGCTCCTTGTAAATGGGATAATGAGGGAATAACATACACCTGGTCATGGAACAGCTGAGCAGCCAATTGTCCCATTACTTTTGGTCCCTTAAAAAGTGGGAGGCACATATACAAACTGTTGTAATTCCTACACTGTTCACCTGATTTGGATGTAAATACCCTCAAATTAAAGCTGAAAGTCTGCAGTTAAAGCACATCTTGTTTGTTTCATTTCAAATCCATTGTGATGGTGTATAGAGTCAAAAAGATTAGAATTGTGTCGATGTCCCAATATTTATGGACCTGACTGTAGCTAAACATAATAAATGTCAAAGTTTTCATTCAATGCAGTAGGCTTTGTAAAAACAGTTTGAACATAGTTTTATAATAAATGATTATTAATAAAAAATATGACTTGTGTCATTATTATTTTGTGATAATTACTGTATAGATATATAGGGTACTGTTGAAGGACTTATCAAGCAGAAAGCGCTTTAAATAAACCCTTTGTTGGTCTCTACATTTGTTCTGACAGTATGATTAAAATGACTGAAATTCTGCTACCAAACAGACCCAATGTTGCAATATACAATATTTCTCCTAAAAACTTTTTAAAATTTCTAAAATGTTAAAATCCATTGATTTCTGCATTAGAGGCCACCTACAACAATATCTAAAAAGTGAAACTTTTTTTTTTTTTTTTTTTTTTTGCAGTTTTCGTCTATATTTGGGTCTTCTAGGGTTAAACTTGAAGTCTTGAACCTTTTTTTATGTTCTATATGAATATAAAGATGTGGCATGTACTAATTACCCAAAAACATAAAACCTTCACCATGCCATCACCATTTCACTTTATATACATTTTTTCATGTTAGAAACTCCAGAAACCAAACACAAAACATTTTGACTACTTCAGCCCCAAAGGATTTGCCCCTTCCTGACCAGAGCACTTTTTACAATTTGGCACTGCACTGCTTTAACTGGTAATTGCGTGGTCACGCAATGCTGTGCCAAAACAAAATTTGCCATTCTCTGCGATACAGCACTGCGTTACTTTAACAGACAATTGCATAATTGTGCGATGCTGTACCCAAATAAAATGTATGTCCATTTTTTTTTTTTGCACAAATAGAGCTTTCTTTTCATGGTATTTGATCACCTCTGTGGTTTTTATTTTTTGCACTATAAACGAAAAAAGGCAGAAAATTTTGAAAAAAATATATTTTCTACTTTTTGTTATAAAAAAAACACAAATAAACTCAATTTTAGTCATACATTTAGGCCAAAATGCATTCTGCCACATGTCTCAGGTAAAAAAAAAAATTCAATAAGCGTATATTTATTGGTTTGCGCAAAAGTTATAGCGTCTACAAACTAGGGTACATTTTCTGGAATTTACACAACTTTTAGTTTATGACTGCCTATATAATTTCTTGAGGTGCTATAATGGCAAGGCAGTACAAACCCCCCAAATGACCTCTTTTTGGAAATTAGACACCCCAAGAAATTTGCTGAGAGGTACGTTGAACACAATGAATATTTAATTTTTTTGTCACAAGTGATTGAAAAATGGCAAAAAAAATGCAACATTTACACAAAGTTGTCATTAAAATGATAGATTGCTCAAACATGCCATGACATTTGTGAAATGACACCCCAAAATACATTCTGCTGCTTCTCCTGAGTACGGGGATTCCACATGTGTGGGACTTTTTGGGAGCCTAGCTGCGTACAGGACCCCGAAAACCAATCACTGCCTTCAGGTGTTCTAAGGGCGTAAAATGGTGATTTCACTCCTCAGTGAAAGGGCGTAAATGGTGATTTCACTCCTCACTATCACAGTTTTGGAGGCCATGATATGCCAAGATAACACAACCCCCCCCCCCCAAATGACAACCTAAGCTATTTGCTGAGAGGCATGTTGAGTCCATGTAATATTTCATATTTTGCCACAAGTTTCAGGAAATTGACAAAAAAAAGTTGTTTTTTTTCACAAAGTTGTCACTAAATGATATATTGCTCAAAGATGCCATGGGAATATGTGAAATTACACCCCAAAATACATTCTGCTGCTTCTCCTGAGTACGGGGATGCCACATGTGTGGGATGTTTTGGGAGCCTAGCCGCGTACAGGACCCCGAAACCCAAGCACCGCCTTAAGCAGGGCTTTTTTTCGGGGGGAACTTGGTGGAACTTAGTTCCACCACCTCTGGCTCAGACCCTTTGGTGCCTGCTCACCACAATCACTTGTAAACACAGAAGTCTGGTTTCTGTGTTTACAACTGACAGCTCTGCACTCTGTGTGTAACCCCCATGAACTCTGCACTCTGTATGTAATGCAATCCTGATATTTAATGCCCCTTTAAGACCCTTCTACTGTTTGTGAAATATGACCACACCCACTATTTGATGTGATTTGGAGGGTGTGTACGGGGGAGGGGTTTTGGGGGGTCGTGGTTGAGTTTCAGCACCTATTGTTTAAGAAAAAAAGCCCTGGCCTTAAGTCCCACACATGTGGTATCCCCGTACTCAGGAGAAGCAGCAGAATGTATTTTGGGGTTCAATTCCACATATACCCATGCCATGTGTGAGCAATATATCATTTAGTGTGTAAAAAAAATAAATAAATAATTTCCCGAAACTTGTGGCAAAATATAAAACATTCCATGGACTCAACATGCCTCTCAGCAAATAGCTTGGGGTGTCTACTTTCCAAAATTGGGTCATTTGGGGGGGGGGGGTTGAACTGTCCTGGTATTTTATGCATAACATTAGATGCTTATGCCACACATCACCCACTCTTCTAACCACTTGAAGACAAAGCCCTTTCTGACACTTTTTGTTTACATGAAAAACATTTTTTTTTGCTAGAAAATTACTTTGAACCCCTAAACATTATATATTATTTTGAAAGCAAAGGCCCTACAGACTAAAATGGTGGGTGTTGCAATTTTTTTACACAGTATTTGTGCAGCGATTTTTCAAACGCAATTTTTATGGAAAAAAAACACTTTTTTGAATTTTTATGCACTAAAACACACTATATTGCCCAAATATTTGGTAAAATATAAAAGATGATCCTATGCCAAGTACATAGATACCAAACATGACATGCTTTAAAATTGCGCACAACAGTGCAGCGGTGACAAACTACATACATTTTTAAAAGCCTTTACAGGTTAGTACTTTAGATTTATAGAGGAGGTCTACTGCTAAAATTACTGCCCTCGATTTGACATTCGCAGTGATACCTCACATGCATGGTGCAATTGCTGTTCACCGACACTTGCGTTTGCCTTTGCGCACGAGCATTGGGGGACAGGGGTGCTTTTTTTTTATTATTTATTTTGCCTTTTTTTTTGTTTTTTACACTGCTCCTTTCTTTTTTTTTTTTTTATCATTTTTATTGTTATCACAGGGAATGTAACTATCCCCTGTGATAACAATAGGTAGTGACAGGTACTCTTTTTTTTTAAAATGGGGTCTATTAGACTCTAGAACTCTCCTCTGCCCTCAAACCATCTGACCACACCAAGATCAGTGTGATAAGATGCTTTCCCAATTTCCTAATTGGCGCTGCTTATATGCTGCTAAACCAAAGTCATAAAATGCTTGTAGCTTCTGGTTTCTTAGGCCATAGAGATGATTGGAGCCATTTTGGTCTTTGATCAGCTCTATGGTCAGCTGGCGGTACCACCGGCTGCATTCTCAGGTTCCCCGGTGGGACAGGAGAGCCTGAGAAAACCATGCAAGATGGCGGGGGGGGCGTTCCCTCCCACTGCTTGTAAAAGCAGTCTAGCAGCTAATTAGCCTCCAGGATTGCTTTTACATGAAAGCTGACTGCTGGCTGAAAAGAACGATACCAAGATGATACCTAAACCTGCAGGCATTATTCTGGTATAACCACTCAAAGTCCAGCAACATACCAGTACGTTGCCAGTCCTTGTTGGACATATATTGTAATGTTCTTTTTTTTATGCAGCCTGTGGGTATGCCCACCATTAGAATACTGCCCTGCATCCACCCATTTCTAATGATGGGCATACATGCATAGTTTTTTTTTAACTGTGGTGGTGAGTCGCTGAGTTACATATTGTGAGAGCAAACACTTTGCTATCAAGATAATTAAATCAGTGCTGCAGCTGAATGGCATACCTGAAAAGCAAACAATGGTAACAATAAAACATTAACTCTATAAAACAACTTTTTTTTATTGCAATCTGTGCCAAAAAAGTAAAAAATACAGTATCTTACAAAAGTGAGTACACCCCTCACATTTTTGTAAATATTTTATTATATCTTTTCATGTGGCAACCCTGAAGAAATGGCACTTTGCTACAATATAAAGTAATAGGTGTACAGCTTATATAACAGTTTAAATTTGCTGTCCACTCAAAATAACTCAACATACGGCCATTAATGCCTAAACTGCTGGCAACAAAAGTGAGTACACCCCTAAGTAAAAATGTCCAAATGGGGCCCAAAGTGTAAATATTTTGTGTGGACACCATTATTTTCGAGCATTGCTTTAACCCTCTTGGGCATGGAGTTCACCAGAGCTTCACAGGTTGCCACTGGAGTTCTCTTCCACTACTCCATGGCGACATCATGAAGCTGGTGGATGTTAGCGACCTTGTGCTCCTCCACCTTGCATTTGAGGATGCCCAACAGATGCTCAATAGGGTTTAGGTCTGGAGACATGCTCGGCCAGTCCTTCACTTTTACCCTCAGCTTCTTTAGCAAGGCAGTGGTTGTCTTGGAGGTGTGTTTGGGGTTGTTATCATGTTGGAATATTGCCCTGCAGCCCAGTCTCCAAAAGGAGAGGATCATGCTCTGCTTCAGTATGTCACATTACATGTTGGCATTCATGGTTCCCTCAATGAACTGTAGCTCCCCAGTGCTGGCAGCACTCATACAGCCCCAGACCATGACACTCCCACTACCATGCTGGAATGTAGGCAAGACACACTTGTCTTTGTACTCCTCACCTGGTTGCCGCCACACACACTTGACACCATCTCAACCAAATAAGTTCATCTTGGTCTCAAGAGACCACAGGACATGGTTCCAGTAATCCATGTCCTTAGCCTGCTTGTCTTCAGCAAACTATTTGCGGGATTTCTTGTGCATCATCTTTAGAAGAGGCTTCCTTCTGGGACGACAGCCATGCAGACCAATTTGATGCAGTGTGCAGTGTCTGAGCACTGGCAGGCTGACCCCCCACCCCTTCAACCTATGCAGCAATGCTGGCAGCACTCATACGTCTATTTCCCAAAGACAACCTCTGGATATGACGCTGAACACATGCACTCTACTTCTTTGGTTGACCATGGCAAGGCCTGTTCTGAGTGGAACCTGTCTTTTTAAACTGCTGTATGGTCTTGGCCACAGTGCTGCAGCTCAGTTTCAGGGTCTTGGCGATCTTCTTTTAGCTTAGGCCATCTTTATGTAGAGCAACAATTCTTTGTTTAAGATCCTCAGAGAGTTCTTTGCCATGAGGTGCCATGTTGAACTTCCAGTGACCAGTTTGAGAGAGTGAGAGTGATAACACCAAATTTAACACACCTGGTTCCCATTCACACCTGAGAGCTTGTAACACTAACGAGCCACATGGCACCGGGGAGGAAAAAAGGCTAATTGGGCCCAATTTGGACATTTTCACTTAGGGGTGTACTCACTTTTGTTGCCAGCGGTTTAGACATTAATGGCCCTGTGTTGAGTTATTTTAAGGCGACAGCAAATTTACACCGTTATGCAAGCTGTACATTCAGTACTTTAAATTTTAGTGTCATTTCTTCAATGTTGTCACATGAAAAGATATAATAAAATAATTACAAAAATGTAAGGGGTGTACTCACTTTTGTAAGATACTGTATATGCATGGGGGCATATACAGTATCTGCATGGGGGCAATCCGCCCCTAATGTTAAGGGAAAATCGCCCCTCCACCCCTGCCCCCATGCTTCAGCATATATGCTCTTTTTTTCAACTGTGGTGGTGAAATCACCTCCTACAGCGCTGGAGTCAAAGATTTACGTACCATGAGAGCAAATGCTGTTGCTGTCAAGATAGATAAATCAGTGCTGCAGCTGAATGGCATACCTACAAAGAAAATGATTAACAATAAAACACACTAAACAGACATGTGACATTGTGGCGGACAGATCGGACACTTTTGACACATTTTTGGGACCATTGACATTTATACAGCGATCAGTGCTATAAAAATGCACTGATTACTGTGTAAATGTCACTGGCAGGGAAGGGGTTAACACTAGGGGATCAAGGGGTTAACTGTGTACACTCAGTGTGTGTTCTAACTGTAGGGGGAAAGAACTGACTAGAGGAGAAGACAAATTGTTGTTCCTAGCTAGTAGGAACACACGATCTGTCTCTCCTCACAGAACAGGGATGTGTGTGTGTTTACCATGGCAGCCATCTTGTTTGATCCCTTTGTCCTCCATCAATATCCTTGCGGCTATATTCTTCTTTTCTCTTCATCAGCTGTTAACTGGCTTCCCCGCTGACAGCTGAATGTAAAAAAACATTGCTGGCAATAGAAAAAGTGAGGAAAAAAACGACACGGGGGTCCCCCAATCCATACCAGGTCCTTCAGGTCTGGTACTGATTTTAAGGGGAACCCCATCTATTTTTTTTTTTAAAAGCAGTGTAAGGTCCCCCCAAAATCCATGCTAGGCCCTTATCTGAGTATGCAGCCTGGCAGAACCGAAAAGAGGGGGAGGGGGGCGAGAAAGCTCCCCTTTTCTCTATAAAAATGAATGGAAGGCTGAGAGTGAAACCATTGTAACAATTTATGTTCTCATTGGCATCATCCCAAAATTTAAGGGGGAGAGACAGTCCAGATATGTGAGACGGGACTTTATATATACCTCTGGGAACACATTGCACCAAAAATATAGATAGAAAATATGTTTTTTAAACTTTATACACTGATAAAAAGATGCCTAACAGCATGAAAGCACAGAAATTTACAATATAGCCATATAAAATACAAACTATGAGGTCACATAGGAATATATATTCTAGATAGGCTTGATCTGGTCGACGCTTTTCCCTGGACTTCTGCTTCTTCAGGACCATACAAGCATATACAGTGTATGACTGGAAGTGAAGAGAATAATTTTTAACATTTATTAATAAACATATTAAAAAAAATACCAATTATCCATGTAAAAAATATGTATACTTGTTCAGACAAAAAGGAATTTGGCATATACTGTTATATATCATAATATACCCCCCACTCCTGAACCATACCAGGCCTCATGCCATCAACATGAGGGGTGATTTGGGGCAGGGGGGCTCCGCTCCCCCCAACCTAAAGCACCTTGTCCCCATGTTGAATGGGACAATGGCGTCTTCCCGGCAACCCTGGTTGGTGGTTGTGGGGGTCTGTGGGCTTATCACAAAGTATACATAAAAAGGCAATAGTGCTTTCAGGGGTACCTCCTACTTAGCCTATTCTCTTTATTTGCTGGAGGGTATATCTCTTTGTTCTTTCCTCTTACACTTCACTTTATGTGTGCAGTGGAAAAAAATTAAGTCACCTTCTATGTGCACAGCATCTCCTCCTGCATTTATTTTCTGTCTGCAAAGGAAATTAGTGTTGCCTTTAAATGCAAGCATTAAGGATTATTATCCATCTTGATGAAAAACATTGACCAAAAATTCACTGTGTATTGAGCAAAAAATGCAATGGAACTCGGGTAAATGTAATGCTCAACTGAGAACACTGGATCTAATGCAAGCACTCGATGTACAACAAATTCTACAATTTAGAACCAAGCTTTCCTATTATCCGTAAATGGTTTTTCCATTCAACGATTTTTTTTTCTTTTATGTATTTTTGAGGTTCCCCTTTCCCTGGCCTCCTTTTCCATCATTCACTAAGAAGTCTTGAATTCCCCTTAGTAATCATAATTATAAACATATGCTTTTAGCCCAGGCTACCATTTGACTTGCAGTGTACACTTTAAAAGCAGACCTATTTTTTTCAGCTTTTTGCATTGCATTTTACATTCCTAGGTTGGGTTCTCTCTGGGTTATTACATTTAAAAAGGCATATTCTGTTTTAGAACTCAACAATTTCTGTAGCAGAGCAAGTATATGGAATTTATGTTTTTAGTCACAGAAATTTAGACTGATTTCAGCCTTGCGCACTATAAAATGGAGGAGTCTTAATTGGTTGGGACATAGGAACATTGTAGCAGGTAGCACTGCATTACACTGAACAAGCTGTGACTTTGGGAGGTGGATAGGTGTGTGTCTATTTAAAGCCTGCAGTTCTCATTTGTAATTGACCTTTTAGCAGTGAAGGCATCCAACATACTTAGTCATTTTGAATATAATTGCATTTAAATGCTGCAACGGGACTTTATTTCAGAAAATTTCAGGAAAGTTGTCTTTAAAACTCCATGTTTATCTTACAAACCAATGCTCAGTATGAACTGTTGTAAATTAATTTGGCGATATTTTGGGAATCTGACCAATTAATTAACTATTTTCATTTTTTTTTTCTTTTAACCACTTGACCTCCGGAAGATTCCTCTGAATCACCTATGGATATACAGTATGTGCAAAAACTTAAAATTGAGAAACTCAGTCAATGAACACATTTTCCAAATAACCCTGTTGGGTATTAAATCCTAAATTACCAGTGCTCCAGAGGGTACAGTAATGTGCATATAACAAACGTATGAATAATCAATTTGACAAAATATAATTTTAAGATAACCCTTCTGGGTAGTGAGTCCAAAATCACCAGTGCCGCAAGAAATTCAACAAATGTGCAAAAAAATAAATAAATAAAATGACTTCATATATCAGTAAATAAAATTTGATTCTAAGATCACCCTACTGGGTAGTGCATCAAGATCACCAGTGCTGCAAAGGGAATCAAAGATTGTTCAAATTAGTAAATAAGTAAATAAGCCAATGAATAGAATATCAATCTACAGTCTATTTCAGTGCTTAAATTCACTAAATAATATGTTCATATATAAGCAAACTAAAGTAAGTCCAGTGATAGTAAAAGTGCATTTGGGGTCAGTTCACACCATAGAAACGCAGTATGAATGTGTTACAGATGCTTTCCTGCATGCGCGTTTTTGACGCGTTTTTGATGCGTTCCAGTGAGTTTTTGATGCGTTCCAGTGCTTTTTTGATGCAGTCCAGTGCATTTCCCCCCCTCTTTTTTCTTAACTTTAAATAAGGACGTGTGTTCCAGTGCGTTTAGGTGCATTTTGGTGAGTTCCAGTGCTTTTTTGATGTGTTTTACAGCTTTCCACTATGTTCTACATTTTTTTTTGGAACCGGAACGTACTGGAACTGCAAGCACTGATGTGAACTATGCCATTGAAGACCATATAACCCACTTTCCATGCGTTTTTGATGCAGAAAAAAATGCACTGAACTGCATGTGGTGTGAACTGGCCCATAAAGTCAAACTTCTTGTGTGAGGTGGCAAAGTGCCACATTTTAACTATTACATTTATAATGACAGGATTAACCTGCTAGCAATTGCAGTAACAAAGTTACAGCAAGATCCATGACACTTTCCTTTTTATCGCCTGTGTATGGTCTTGCCAAAAGTGCAGTAAGTGGATTAGAAGGGAATGACCAGGGCCGCCTTTAACATAGGGCACAGGGGACAGCTTCCCCCAGGCCCAGTCATTGTTCTGGGGCCCAAAGCAGCTGCCCCTTGAGCCCGCACTGCCCGCAAATAAATGGATAAGTGGATTTGGGGGGCCAAGAAAAATGTTTGCCCAGAGTCCAATCAATATTAAAGATGGCCCTGGCAATGACCCTGCTGATTGCAATAAAACAACCATAGAAGTATGTTTTGGGGGAAAGTATTTAGCACCCTGGCTTGTTTACTATCCTTGGGCCTTATCTTACTATTGGCCAGTGGTGTATAGTGAGCATAAAGTTTCCTGGAGGTATGGCACTTTGACTCTATGTTGGAGCACCCAACCCAAGGGTCTTTGTAGTTTATAGGTAAAGAGGACCCTATACAGTGTCCTAAAATTCCAAAGGCAAAATGGTGATGCAATCCCAGTAAACAGAACTCCACTGGCAACAGCAAAACCCTAGTGGCAACAATCAAGTTCAACACACACAAAGGTTGCCAAAAGGCTTTTCACCACTCAGATGTCTGTTGGATGTTCTCCATTTAGCAGTTTGTGCCTGATGGGCTCTCCTGTGGACTGGGTAAAAGTCTATAGAATTAGGCCATAATGTCTGCATACAGCTGGAAGATGGTGGATGAAAGGTATAGGCTGTACTGTCTCTGTTGGACTCTGCTGGCAAATCTCTTTGGGGGATCGGGCAAGTGGCCCTGGGCCTTCCTTCTCCCGCCTGCATCTTCCTATGCACAGGCAAAAGTGGTACACACACAAATATTGCTATGAGAAAGGGAAAGGAGTTTATTGGGATATACAATTTTGTTTTTAGACATTTAGTTATGATTTAAGATGGCTCTAATATGTTTTGCACTGCTTTTTTTTTTTTTCTTTCTTTTAGAGAATGAACAGTGATCGGTGATATAGTTACAGGAAAATATATTTAACGATACCTTTTCTTTAGTTTTCCAAATAAAAACCTCATACAATTGTGGTCATTGGCATACAGTCTACATTTCTCATATCCTATGTCACATGACATGCTGCTCCATTTAGTTAAAGCAGAATTCCAGGAACTCAGCCACTTTGTAAAATGTGAAGGCACATTATGAGTTAAGTCCAAGGAGGTGCATAATATCTCCTGAAGTTATCTCTACTATTTACTGTATATCTGGCAGGTTTATGGCTCTACCAGAGCATACACTCCCCTATGCTGCCCATTCAGAGAAGCCTTTGTATTTTGTGGATAAGTTCACCTAATACAAAGGCTTCTATGATTGGGAAGGATGGGGGGAGGAGGGAGTACAGAAGCTGCACCAACTCTAACGTTGAAGATCTTTAGACCCAAAGCATCAGTGTCAGGCTCCCAGGAACAGAGCGATTGCCATCTTCCAGGAGTGCAATAAAGCTGTCAGATGTAAATAATAGAGATAAGCCCGGGAGATGTCATGCAGCTACTTGTATTTAACTTATAGCGAGCCTTCACTTTTTACTAAGGAGCTGAATTTGTGGATTCAGCTTCAAAGGTTCAAATATAACAAAAAAACAAAAATACACAAGAAGGCCTGTTGTACTCTAATATAAGTGTAGGTGCTGAACCTATGGAAATAAAGCCTTCACAAATCACACAAAAATGAGGTAAAATTCACTGCTCATAAATGAAAACTTATGACAGCTCTATTAGCAATTTAAAATTATATGACTCAAGAAGGGTGTAACCCCCACCTCCATATAATATTCAATAAGTAACTGTCTGGTGTCTGTACAATTTATGACAGTTAGAGACAAGAATAGGAAAAGAGGGGGAGGGGAGGTGTGTTCACATGACATTTTAAAATAATAAAAAAAAGTTCAGACAGCAGTTCTCCGACATGGGTGAAGAGAAAGACAGAAGGCAGAGAAGGACATTATGATGACAATTTTGTGAACTTTTGTTTTGCCAGAATGTGAATGAAAAGCACAACATGATCAGTTTTTCCCGAGGCTTTTCTGAAATCTGTTCCAGCTGGGCTCGGTGTGGATAGCAAACATGTTTCCGTATAGACAACAACGCTTCTGTCTGCAGTGCTCCTCGACTTTCCATCTCTCCCATCTATAGAATATGACAGCAAAGAGATGGAGCAGAGGCCAGCTGTATGAAAAATAGTCCTTAGAAAGATACATAGGTGGGGGAATCTAGATAGAAGAAAAAAAACAACAAAAATACATTATTGGTAAATTGCATATATCAATGAAAACCTGCTAATAAGTTCTTTGTTAAAGCGGAGTTCCACTCAAAAGTGGAAGCTCCGCTTATCTGCCTCCCCCCCCCTCCGGTGCTTCATTTGGTACCTTTCAGGGGGGGGAGTGGGTACCTGTTTTTGACAGGCACCTGTCCCCACTTCCAAGAGATCTTGCCACGGCGAGATCACTCGGAAGTTCGTCCCTTCTCCTCCTCCCTCCGCCAGGCCACTCAGAAAGTGCAGTGCACTTCACGCATGCGCAGTAGGGAACTGGCTGTGAAGCCAGAAGGCTTCACTGCCATTTTCCCTTACAGGCAATGGCGGCGGCAGCACCCAAGAGCCGATGGAAACATTGGCTGGGGTGCCAACATCGCTGGATTCCAGGATATGTAAGTGTCCTAGTATTAAAAGTCAGCAGCTACAGTATGTGTAGCTGCTGACTTTTAATTTTTTTGCTGGGGGGGGGCGGAACTCTGCTTTAAAGGTGAAATTCCCTAATAGGGAGAAAACTATCTTTAGAATAAGCCCAGGCTAACCTTTGTACCTTGAGGAACTTTGGAGCAATTCATCCTCAAATGTCACAGTAGCAGCACTGGCTCCATTTATGTTCTCTCAGTAGCTCAGCCCCTTTTTCTAATTTCAGTGGAACACTCTTGGTTTTGTGCAGTGGTAGCTGGTGGTTATTTTCTTTGGGGGGGCTGCAAACAGTAACACCACCCTCCCCCCCATTGGTCGGCAGGTCTGGTGCACTGACTCACCCCATGTAATCAGCGCTTCGGAATCTCTTTCAATGGCAGGGGCGACTCTCCCTCAGTTTCCTCCCTCCTGGCTTCCATTTCCTTGCTCCTTCCCCTGTTCTCCACGGGCAGCCAATCGGGAGTCTTCTCTTTTTGGCTAATCAGAAAACAGGTCTCAGACCTGCTTCTGAGACCTGTTACAATATTCATTCGCTGCACCACGAGTCCACCTTTTTTGAAGCCCATTAGAGCCTATGCTTCTAATCAGGTGCTTCAAAAATACACCCCCGCCTGAACGGGGGGTGGTAGCGGCAGCCATGGATAGATTCATTCTATGCATAAATCTATCCATTAGTCATGTAGGGGGTGGCTGGAGAGAGGGGGTGGCGCCCGGGCTCCCTTAATGGACAGGCCAGCACTGGTTTTGTGCTGTCATTTCACTGTGCATATGGGGTCCTTTAATAGTGTAATATGTCAGAGAGAAGTATACTGTCAGGTTGGCAGGTCTTCATTAGTTGCAGCCCACATTTTTAAACATATCTAAAACCACACTCCCCTACATCCAGTGGTGGACTTTTCCTGCTGTCTTCACGTCCAACTCTATGGGCATGATGACGTCAGTAACAGTCCATTCACGAGATCGATAGGATCTCGGGGGGGTTCAGGAGCGTCAGGGAGTGGTCTTGCACTTGGAGGATTGGCGGATTAGGTAAGTATATCTTAGCTCCGCAATCCTCTAGACAAAAACAAGCAGTTAACCTGTGCCTGCACTGCATGGGAAAATAAAATTCTATCCCAGAGTTCTTCTTTTTATTTCCACAATGTATTTCAGTTATTGCTAGCCTTCTCTTATTAATCTGAATGATTCTGAAGTTTGTAAGCTTACTTTGTGAAGATTCCCACACATTTACTTTCTTGAATTCTGAAATTCGCTTCTAATTGTGATCTATTGCACTCTAGTGAGTCAGCAACAGGTCACTACAGCAGTTATCTACTGCTGCAGGAAGAGGCTAGACAGAACTGCTTCAGCCAGGGCTGGATTTTTGACACCCTAGGCGAAACCTAATTTTTCCGCCCCCTTGGCTCCACTCCTGTCTCCACCCCTTGCCCTGCCCATGTATACTCTGCCTTTTTAATAAAGCACTCATCAAATGCAGCCCACCAGCGCCCATCAAATGCAGCCCCACCGGCGCCCATCAAATGCAGCCTCACCGGCGCCCATCAAATGCAGCCTCACCAGCGCCCATCAAATGCAGCCTCACCAGCGCCCATCAAATGCAGCCTCACCAGCGCCCATCAAATGCAGCCTCACCAGCGCCCATCAAATGCAGCCTCACCAGCGCCCATCAAATGCAGCCTCACCAGCGCCCATCAAATGCAGCCTCACCAGCGCCCATCAAATGCAGCCTCACCAGCGCCCATCAAATGCAGTCTCACCAGCGCCCATCAAATGCAGCCTACCAGCGCCCATCAATGCAGCCTCACCAGCGCCCATCAAATGCAGCCTCACCAGCGCCCATCAAATGCAGCCTACCAGCGCCCATCAAATGCAGCCTCACCAGCGCCCATCAAAGCAGCCTACCAGTGCTCATCAATGAATGTTTGCTTGCTTCCATTCATTCAGGAGTCGGGACACAGACACAGTCCTCCGCCGCTGCTGCGCCTCTGACACTATGTGTGAACAGAGCGGCGGCTGCCTGCTGATGCTGAGACTTAGTTGCTTGCTGCAGAGAGAAGAGAGTAATAACACCAGTGGCCGGGCGCCCTAGGCAGCAGGGCGCCCTAGGCGGCTGCCTAGTTTGCCTAGTGGTAGCACCGGCCCTGGCTTCAGCTATGACTGGACCTCTGTACTGACAAAGAGCAGCCTGATCTGTAGGTGGATAGGAAGCTCAGGAGCTGACAGCAGGAACCTGGAACAACAGTAGTTTAAAAAATGTCTTAAAACTGTAGGACGAGTCCAAGGTTTTGGGGTACAGCTACCTGTGTAATTGTTAGTGTGATTGAGATTCTAATCCTACTGGACTGTTTATTTCACAAATTCACATGAGCAAAATGTGTGCAAAATTTTCATACCTGTGTGTTTATTCGCTTTTATTGGAATGGTGCGCTCAGTTTCACTAAAGTTTTTTTAATGGATAAGCTGAGCCTAGCACATGAATGTTGGATCATTGATGGTCTTTTGTTGTATGTAAAAGTCAGTTCACAAAAATTATTTCTCAGATTTTTGCTCTCTAAAATATTATTTCCTTATGCAAACATGGCAGCATACTAGCGATAGAGCTCCGCCTGTTGTCCACTCCCTCAGGACCAGTGAATAGCATAAAAAAGGCGTAGTTAGCCGCCCCCCCTCCCCATTCTTCTTTTTTTCCTCATACCTCAACCACGAGAGGGTGTGAACTCTCTGCAATGGTGACTGCACACTCTACCAGGGTGGTAGCAGCCTCTTGGTAAATGTGTCTATGGAGACCATCTGCAGAGCGGCTTCATAGTCATTGCAAAATACCTTCCTAAGGCATTATAGAGTAGATCCGGGTGCCTTATAATCTGTAGACTTTGAGAGAAGAACAATTCAATATTCTCTTACATTGTAAATAAAGCTAACATTGTTTAAGCAGTACCCACCCTGTCAGCTAGTTATTTATCACTAGTATGCTGCCATGTTGGCGTCGGAAAAACTGAAAATTGTATCAAATACTTACCGTAATTTTTCTTTCCTGATGCCAAACCATGGCAGCATATGGACCCACCCTTGTATGTATCGGTATGTGGCTTGTTACAAAGAATGGCGGGGGGGTGGCTAACTACACCTTTTTTTATAATATTCACCGGTCCTGAGGGAGTGGACAAGAGGCAGAGCTCTATCACTAGTATGCTGCCATGGTTTGGTGTCCGGAAAGGAAAATTATGGTGAGTATATTGTGATAGTTTTTAGGTTTTATGAGATGTCTATGAATCCTTTTGAAGTGGAGGTAAACAATTCATCAACAAAATAGCTGTTCATGAGAAATAAAGGCCTTTAATAGTAGAATAATTATTTTAAACATTTAGGATTTTGATGTATGTTGATTGAACTTTCTGAACTGAACTGACCGAATAGGTTTCTTTTTCATGACTGTATAGCACTTTTTGGAGTGGGTCACTGCAACATTTTAGCAGCTCAACAGGAGAAAAACCCGCTGTGATATTTAACTAACAACATTTCCAAAATGTCCTTTTCTTATTACCCAAGGGTTTCAACCACATGCAATATTTGAAAGCACTTTGTAACATGAAATGTATTATTGGTTAACAATTGATCTTACTGAGGTACATTGTCAACGAGAGATTTGATCTCATGTTACCAAGCTATTAAAAAAACTCTATAGTTAATCCCTGATGCTGGGGATAGACACAACCAGACCCTCCAATGTGACCCACTATAGTAGTTACAAAACACTCAACTTCTCATCATCTCTCCGATTAGACACACTATACAATTTTCTGTAGATTTTTTTTCCTTCAGATTTACTAAAACCATATGATATGAGGTGAAACCTTAATGGGGCGTACACACGGTCGGACTTTTCGGCTACAAAAGTCCGACAGCCAGTCTGACAAACTTTCGACGGACTTTAGGCGGACTTGCGGCGGACTTTCTAACGAATGGACTTGCCTACATACGATCACACAAAAGTCAGACGAATTCGTACATGATGACATACGACCGGACTAAAATAAGGAAGTTGATAGCCAGTAGCCAATAGCTGCCCTAGCGTGGGTTTTTGTCCGTTGGACTTGCATACAGACGAGCGGATTTCTTGGTTCGGCTGAGTTACGACGTAAAGATTTGAAGCATGTTCCAAATCTAAAATCCGTCAGATTTGAGACTGGAAAAGTCAGCTGAAAGTCCAGGGAAGCCCACACACGATCAGATTGTCCGCCGGATTTGGTCCGTCGGCGTCTGTCGGACTTTTGTAGCCGAAAAGTCCGACCGTGTGTACGCCCCATAAGAATTTCAATTTGTATGCAATCAAGCAGGCCCTTGCACTACATGGTTTTGGTAAATCTAAAGGAAATTAGACAACAAAAGTTGTATAGTGTGTATGGGGTCTTACCTCACAGTTTAACAAACCCTGTCCAACAGTTCAATGACTAAGCTCAGGAGATTCTAATCAGAAAGGTGGAGAGGTGAATTGGAACCGAATGGTTTATACTCAAAGCAGTGAGTCAAATTGGGGGATCTGTACAGTATACCAGAGTGAGGAAATACTGAAATTCAGATTTATTTATTTATTTTTACATGCAAAGGTTGATTTACTAAAGTCAATTAGACTGTGAACTTTGCAAAGGAAGTTGCACTTTCAAGAGAATTTTCTCCAGAGCTTAGTGAATGAGGTGAAGCTCTGCTGACCTCCAATATTCAATCACCGTCAAACAAAAATGAAGTTTTTCTAATTTTCCTTGCACGTTATTGGGTTTTCTTTGCTAAATAAAATGTAACCACAATTGCTAAGCTCTGGGGAAAATTCCCTTGCCGAATGCAACTTACTTTGCAAAGTGAACTTGCCTTTAATAAATTACCTTGGAGTTCATGTTTAAATCGGCGTGGGGATAGAGTGCAAGAAAATACCTTTGCTAGCAGCCTAATCTCACACCAAAGAAAAGTAATAGGCCATACATATACAATACAGCTTGTTTTGTTACCTTCCCCAAAATCTCTAATAGAGATGAGCATGGATATCCTCCGAGTCCGAACATCCAGCCAAACTCCAAATTTGTACTTTTTTTTTTTTTTTTTAATTCGAATGAGCTTTGGGCCAAGTTTTCCTACCCCACAGCTTATTAAACAGAGAGTTGGGCTGCATGGTGGAAATGACCCTGCCCTCAGTTTATTGAAGTAAAAAAAAAAACACAAGTTCAGAATTTGGCTAAAAATACATTCAGAGGATGCCCAAGCTCATCTTTACTCAGTAAGTGTTTTCAGATACCACAGACATAAAAATTAGCCTAATTATATAATGATCACCTCATGTCGAAGGGTACCTTGATTGTCAGACTAGATCGCCATACCCTAAACACAAAGATGTGTTGACTACACTGCATGCTTTATTTCCACCAATATACAACATACATATTTTTAATGTGTAGTCAGTGTAGTTATTATTGCATTATACAAACATAAAAAATGTGAGCTATCCCTCTTTAATGTCAGTAAATTCAATGCTGCAGAAGAAACAATTTTGGCCATGAGCGGAGCAGTCTTTGTGCTTGGCAGTCTGGGAAAGCTGGGGTTAACAACACAGCTTGTTAGGAGAAATCTATTGTTCATGGCTGCACAGTGGATTCTCAGTGCAGCTCTTCAGGGCGGACCGCTCATTGCATTAATCTTAACTCGTTCGCTGCCCAGTTACAGTGAATATGCATCATGTGTAATAATGTACATAGTCATTCCTAGTCAAGTACAGTGGAGGTTTTACTGTATTTAAACAATAGTAGAGTAGTTTCACTTTCTGGATATGTTTGATTTAGTGTTTTAGGTTATTATGGACCATGTCTTTGATTTATTTGCTATTGTGCAAAGCACCAACTGACAGGTGACTTGGCTGCTCTAGCAATACATTGGCTCTGGGAGGTTGGATTGAAGCATGTAGTACATATAACATTGTCTTGAGCTTTATAACTCCCATTCTTTTCAATATAGGCTGTTCGCATCTCCACACCTAGTCGCTTGATGTTTGAAAAGGTACATAAGCTTTTTTTGGAGCTTTGTCTCAGGCTTTTTGCCCTTATAGATGTCAATGGAAGTGCCTGTAAATGTATGATGCAAGCAGTTTTATGCATTTTTGCACAACTGTTCTCCACTGCTCTCCTCCTTCTCCTCTCATCCCACCCAGGAACTTGCATGCATGTGCACAAATGTTTGCGCAACACATCAAAAACACTATAAAAAATGCCAGTTTAATTGCTTATTAGGTGTGAAGTAGAAACATGGATATCACCCTTGGGACTTTATATGAGGTGTGCACAGTTAGCCTAAGAAATTGACAAATGTAAATACAATAAAATATTTATTGCAGAAATAATCACACATGAAAGAGTAACATAAACAAAGGCTAATCTGATACAATATTGCACATAGTTAAAGATTGCATTGCATTTGAAGTACATGAGTATTCATGACATCTATAACACACGACACGTTTCGTGAAATGTGACTTGCTCTTCAGGGGTGGATGCATGTGAGATATATCTGGAAGTGAATGATCAAAAAAGTAATGTAATACATGAATAAATGGTGGACAAATGGTAAGAGGGGCCTTACAGAAAAAGAAAGACCCCATACTCACTCATCGACAAAACCTAGGTGCCTGTGGCTATGTTCCCCGAGGATGGCAGCAATATATGCTTGGGAAGGGAGCTGAGGAAGCGGCGCCAACCAAAAAACCCTGACCAAGGAACAATGGGAAGGCGGACATGGCATGGGTAGAAATAAGTGACCTTGGAAATCCTAAATAATCAGTTCAGGTGTCCGCTATAATGTAATGTAATATGTATATAATCAAACATTGCTAAATTGGCAAAATAGTAATAAAATATATAATGGAATGCACGAATGCATGTATAAACCAACCCATTGCGATGGATAATAAGGCCAAGGAGAAATGTGTGCAATACTGCAGATGATAAGTTGCTATCGTTTTGTGTACTGTACTGGCTGAAGTGGGTTAACCCTTGGGGAGGGCGGGGGGGCTATCAGTGCAGCTTATCAGTGCCACCTATCAGTGCCCATCAGTGCTGCCTATCAGTGCAGCTCGTCAGTGCCCATCAGTGCCACCTGTTAGTGCCACCTTTTCAGTACCTATCAATGCAGCTCATCAGTGCCGCATATCAGTGCAACCCCTCAGTGCCACCTTATCAGTGCCCCTAAGTGCCGCCCATCAGTGCAGCTCATCAGTGCTGCCTATCAGTGCCACTTTTCAGTGCAGATCATCAGTGTCGCTTATCAGTGCCTATTAGTTCAGACACTCATCAGTGCTATCTATCAGTGTCAGTGCCGCCCATCAGTGTCCATCAGTGCAGCTCATCAGTGCCCCCTATCAGTGCCGCCTATTAGTGCAGCACATCAGTGCCCATCAGTGCTGCCTATAAGTTCCCATTAGTGGAGGTCATCAGTGCCACATATTAGTGCTGCCTCATCAGTGCTGCCTATCAGTGCAGCTCATCAGTGCCACCTATCAGAGACTATCAGTGAAGCCCATCAGTGCCGCATATTAGTGCAGCCTCATCAGTGCCGCCTTATTAGTGCCCATCAGTGCTGCCGCATTGGTGTCTATCAGTGCTGTCCATTAGTGCTGCCTCATCAGTGCCACCTATCAGTGTAGCATCATCAGTGCCCATCACTGAAGAAGAAAAATTACTTAAGTGCAAAATGTTATAACAAACTAAGAAAAACTATCTTTTTTCAAAAATTTGTGTCCGTCTTTTTTGAATGTTTAGAAAAAAATTAAAAACTCAGTGGTGTTTAACCACTTCAATACCAGGCACTTTCCCCCCTTCCTGCCCAAGCCAATTTTCAGCTTTCAACGCTGTTGTTTTTTAAATGACAATTGCGCAGTCATGCTACACTGTACCCTAACAAAATTTTTATCATTTTGTTCCCACAAATAGAGCTTTCTTTTGGTGGTACTTGATCACCTCTGGATTTTTATTTTCTTCTAAACAAATAAAAAAGAACCGAAAATTTTGAAAAAAAAAAGTTTTTCTTAGTTTCTGTTTGTAAAAAAAAAACTTTGTAAATAAATATGTTTTCTTTTTCACTGATGAGACTGGACTGACAGGCACTGAAAAGGCGTCACTGATGGGCACTGATGAGGTGGCACCAATGAGGTGGCACTGATGATGAGCACTAATATGCGGCACTGAGAGGTGGCACTGATATGCAGCACTGATGGGCACTCATAGGTGACACTGATGGGCACTTATAGGTGGCACTGATGGGCACTAATAGGTGGCACTGATGGGCACTGATAGGTGGTACTGATGGGCATGGATGGCCACTGATAGGTGGCACTGATTGACACTAATGGGTGGCACTGATGTACACTGTTAGATGGCACTGATGGGCATCACTGATAAGGAGGCACTGGCATTCACTAGTGATGGGCACTGATTGGCATCAATTGTGGTCACTGGCATCAATTGTGGGCACTGATTGGCATCCCTGGTGGCCATGGGTGGCATACCTTGTGGTCACAAGTGGTGGGCATCCCTGGTGGTCCTGGTGGCGTCCCTGGTGGTCCTGGGTGGGCATCCTTGGGGGGGGGCTGCACTGATAATCATCAGTGCAGACCCCCCATTTCAGACGAGCAGCCGATCAGCTCTCCTCTACTCGCGTCTGACAGACACGAGTGAGGAAAATCGGATACATGGGTTTTTCCTTTTTACACCATGATCAGCTGTAATTGGGCACAGCTGATCACGTGGTAAACTGTCTCCATCAGAGACTCTTTACCTAGATCAGAGTTGCAGTGTGTCAGTGTGCGTGCCAGCTTGTTATCATGATCACGTCATATGACGTCTGGTCAGGATAACTAAACTACTTTGCGCACATCATATTGCTATATGGCGGGCGGGAAGTGGTTAAATAACACCAAAAGAAAGCTCTATTTGTATGAAAAAAATGATAAAAATGTAATTTGGGTACAGCATAGTATAACCACGCAATTGTCATTCAAAGTGTGACAGCGTTGAAAGAGTTGAAAATTGGCCTGGGTAGGAAGGGGACGAAAGTGCCTGGTAGGCAAGTGGTTAAAGGATAAGTTCACCTTTTGGGAACATGTAACATGTTCCCACTTCTGCAGCGTCTCTCCTACCCACTGGATCTAGTGACAGCAAGCGGAGGATCTTCTCCCTGAACTCGCTGTCACTATTTAAAAAAATATATAGTGTAGTTCCTGCACGCCACCACTTTGGTTAGAGGAAATATTTGGAGGGAATGTTAATCTATGCGGGTAGCTGCTCACATCCCCACATGAAAATTATATATTTTAAATAGGTGAATGCAGCACTTACTCCTGTATTAGTTCACGGTGTCATCCTACTGCTGTTAACTAATTGGCATATTGATGAAGTGCAAAACAATCAAACAAAAAAAAACTAGTAATAAAATATTTTCACTCTACTGGGTATTGTGCTCAATACAGAACTGCATTCTTGGGCACAATAGCAAGTAGGGGTAAAATATTTATTTTTTTTTTTTTTTGTTTTTTGTTTTTTTGCACTTAATTAAGTGGGACGACACAGCGAACTATTAAAAAAAAAAAGACTCCCCCCGCCCGGCCATGTCATTCATTCACAGGGTTCTGTAAATGGGAAACTACAGGTACCGACAATCTTTGTGCCTGTCAGCTTGTAGTTCTCAATGAACTATCAGGGCGCTGTTGAGCAATTTAGGCAGTTCATTTTCTTTTCCTGTCAGAGTAAAAGGCTCGTTTTTTTGCATAAATTAGCACTGTTGCTGGTGGTTAATATGGGATCATGCCATTTATGCTGGGATTATTATTTTTAAAGTGCCACCGATGCTGGGGGATATACTTGCAGAAACTGACATTGATGCTAGGGGTTATTATTGCTGCTACTGACACCAATGCTTTGGGTTGTTATTGCACAAATTGGTACCAATGCTGACGGTTATTATTGCTACTGCTGATGTCAATGATGTGGGTTGTTATTGCGTAAACTGGCACTGATGCTGGGGGTTATTATTGCTACTATTGATACGAATGCTGTCGGTTGTTATTGTGTAAACTGGCACTGATGTTTTTGGTTATTATTATGGAAATTGCCATTTATGATGGGGGTTATTATTTCCTAAACTGGCACCAATGCTGGGTGGATATGATTGCAGAAACTAGTACTAATGCTGGGGTTATTATTTTGTAAACAGGCACTTATTCTGGCAGTAGTTATTAAGCAAACTGCCATTTATGCTGGGGGTTACTATTTTTAACTATCACTGATGCTGAGGGTTATTATTGCGTAAACTGGCACTTATGCTGCCAGTTATTTTTATGGAAACTGCCATTTATGCTGGGGTAATTATTTTTTAACTGCCACTGATGCTGGGGGATATTACTGCAGAAACTAGCACTGATGCTGGGGGTTATTATGGTAATTAAAATATTTAATTTGTTTTAACAAAAAATTGTTTGCGTTTTCATTTTATTTATTCCATAAAAAGTCCCACTAAAATTCTCAGCACCAGGCTCATGATGCTCTTATCTGGCCCTGCAAGGTACCTATACACAACTCTCTGGACTCTTCCACTGTACCTGTGTAAGCCTTTCAGGACCCCCACACATGCCACCTCTATACCTGCTACACTCTGACACTTAGACACATAAAATGAAACACACTATAAGAGTCCTTTTACACTGGGGCGGTTTGCAGGAGCTATTGCGCTAATAATAGCGCCTGCAAACCGACCCGAAAGTGCCGCTGCTTTCATTCCAGTGTGAAAGCCCCGAGGGCTTTCACACTGGAGCGATGCGCTGGCAGGACAGTAAAAAAAGTCCTGCTAGCAGCATCTTCGGAGCGGTGAAGGAGCGGAGTGTATACCGCTCCTTCACCGCTCCTGCCCATTGAAATCAATGGGACGGCGCGGCTACACCGCCGGCAAAGCGTCTCAGCAGAGGCGCTTTGCGGTGGTTTTTAACCATTTCTCGGCCGCTATCGGGGGGTAAAACTGCCCCACTAGCGGCCGCATACCGACGGTAAAGCGCCGCTTACAATAGCGGCGCTTTAACGCCGCCGCCGCCCGCCCCAGTGTGAAAGGGCTCTAAATGTCTCAAGTAAAGTAAAACTATACCGAATCGCAGTGTGACCAAAAACAGATCATGCCTTGAGGCAGGTACATTGTCACGACAATGGTCAGAATACAAGCCAGAGCCTAATCATTATATTTACTTTACGTATTTCTTAATTATTATTTGTTATAACTTTCTCTAATGCTTGTAAGTTTATTATAATTTGCAAACAATAAATAAAAAATGCAAGCCAGATCTGACACAAGTAGTGTAGGGTAATAGTTGGGCTGACACAACTAATCGACCTAATCTATTATAATAATAGTTGTCAACTATTTTCATAATCGATTAGTTGGTCAGCTGATTAGTTGGCCTGCATTCAGAATGCAGTATTTGTTTACATATCAGGAAATACAGTGCAGTTTACATAAAGCTCAGTACACCGTTCATGCATGTCAGTAAGTGACTGAGAGCTTGTGAATGTGTGAGGAGCAATGCCTCATGGGACATGTAGTCCTGGGTAGACAAGTAAGCAATCTCAAGTGATTATAAAGGCAGAAGTTTTTTTTACCTCAATGCATTCTATGCATTAAGATAAAAAAAAAAAACCTTCTGTGACCAACTCCCCCTAGTCCCCCTGTACACTTACCTGATCCAGATATCGATCTAGCGCTGTACCTGAGATCAGCAGGACTGCTGTCATGGATCTGCCACCTAAGGGTTAACTTAGTCCAGGCTGATTTCAGTGATTGGCAACAGGCTGCCTTATTTAAACACCTCAGCAGCTCTGTGTCCTTGCTGTTTGATCTGCAGCTCTGTGTATGTGTTTCCTGAAGATCTGATATCTGCTCCTGTTTGACCCGGCTTGTTTTGAGACTGTTCCTGTTATCCGCCTGCACCTGACCCTTGGCTTGTTTGACGATTCCTTCTGCCTGCTCCTCTTGTACCTTTGTTGCCAGCCTGATTATCGACCCGGCCTGCCTGACGTTCCAAGACTCTCCTCCAGTCTGCTATACTTACCTACTGCAGCCATCCAGCTTCAGTCCCAGTCTGCTTACCTGTCTGCTGATCCATCCAGTCTGCTCACCTGTCTGCTGATCCATCCAGTCTGCTCACCTGTCTGCTGATCAATCCAGTCTGCTCACCTGCCTGCTGATCCATCCAGTCTGCTCACCTGCCTGCTGATCCATCCAGTCTGCTCACCTGCCTGCTGATCCATCCAGTCTGCTCACCTGCCTGCTGATCCATCCAGTCTGCTCACCTGCCTGCTGATCTATCCAGTCTGCTCACCTGCCTGCTGATGCATCCAGTCTGCTCACCTGCCTGCTGATCCATCCAGTCTGCTTACCTGTCTGCTGATCCATCCAGTCTGCTCACCTGTCTGCTGATCCATCCAGTCTGCTCACCTGTCTGCTGATCCATCCAGCCTGCTGGTCCTGTATGCTGTGCCGGCCATCTGACCCATCTGCTGTTGATCCTGCCAGGCACTCATACCATTCTGCACTCACATGCCACCTGTCTGCTCTACCAGGGGCCGCGAGTCAGATACGTAAGGGAGGCCTTCCTCTGCACTATCAGGCTCATCAGTCAGGTACGTGAGAACTTGACAGTATCAAACAGCCATGTCTGAGCCCGAGCGAGGAACCTCCCCCATGGAAGAACTGTGCTGACACCTGGCGGGTTTGACACAAGCTGTTAAAGATCTACAAGAGGGATATACTCGGCTGGAAGAACGAGTTCAAATTCTGTCATCTCCCGCCAACCCTTAAAGCGCTACCTCAGCTGGTATCTCATCCGCACCTTCAGTAATGATGTTACCACCAGAACCAAGGGTACCCACACCCGAAAGATTTGCGGGTGAACGTAGCAAATACAGAGCCTTTCGTAATGCTTGTGAACTCTATTTTGCCCTACAACCCCACACCTTTTCTCTGGAAGCAACTAATGTGGGTTTCGTTATCTCCCTGTTGACCGGTGAACCCCATGTCTGGGCACATCGCCTTCTGGAACAAAAGGCTGAATCGTTAAACAACCTCACCACATTCTTTGTCGCTATGTAACAACTTTATGAGGACCCCCAGCAGACTGCCACTGCTGAGGCTGCATTACATGCACTTCAGCAAGGCCGCAGAGTGGCAGAGGACTACGTGGCCGAGTTCAGGTATTGGAGTTCTGATACCAATTGGAACGATGCGGCCCTTCGTTACCAATTTCGATGGGACTATCCGATCCTCTAAAGGATGAACTGGCATGAGTAGGGATACCCCAATCTCTGGACGAACTTATTATTTTGTCAATTCAGATTGACCGACGTCTAAGGGAACGTCGCTCCGAAAGATCCATAGGTCAATATCGGCCAACTTGGATGCTACCTAAAGTTCCCAGTTTCTCCAGCCAGACTCCTTCCGCTCCAGTTACTCCGGCTCCGGATTCCTCCAAGCCCATGCAGTTGGGTTTGCTTCGTCCCTCTCTCACCACGGAGGAACGACAGCGCAGGCGAATCAATAACCTCTGTATGTACTGTGGGGGATCCGGGCATTATGTGAGGTCTTGTCCTGCAAAGATGCATAAGTGCCTTTCAATCTCTTCAATGCATGTTCCTGTCTTACCTAACCAAGCCTCTCACTTTGCTCTCCCCATCATGTTACAGCTCCCAGGAAAGAGTATCCAGGTATCTGTCATAATTGATTCCGGAGCCTGCAGCTGTTTCATAGACTTGACATTTGCAGCCAAACACCTCATTCCACTTCAACCAAAGACCCGGAGACTAGCCATACATCTTGCTGATGGCTCTGTCATTAAATCTGGTCCGGTCACACAGGAGACTGTCCCTTTGCTGGCTATCATTGCTTCCCATCACCAAGAGTTTTTACGCCTGGATGCCATTTCATCACCTCTGTTCCCCATCATCTTAGGTATGCCTGGCTGCAGGCCCATAATCCCCACATCAAATTTCCTTCAAAATATTGCCAGCAACATTGCCTGCAAGAGGCCTCAGTCAACCCATCACCCTTATTCTGCCTTGACACAGATCCTGAATTACGCCAATCAATCCCAGTGGCATACCAAGATTTTCTGGATGTGTTCAGTAAGAAGGGTGCAGAGACCCTTCCTCCCCATAGATCCTACAACTGCCCTATTGAACTGTTACCAGGGGCTGAGGTCCCCTTTAGAAGGATTTTCCCTTTAACCGAGCTTGAGTTGGGCATGCTGAAGGATTATATTGATGACAACCTTAAGAAAGGATTTATTCGCCTATCTACTTCTCTGGCTGGCGCAGGCATCTTCTTTGTTGAAAAGAAGGACCATTCACTATGCCCCTGCATAGACTATCGAGAATTAAACAAGATTACTGTCAAAAACCGTTACCCACTGCCTCTTGTGCCCGAACTGTTTCAGAGACTGGGAACCGCAGTCATCTTCACTAAACTGGATTTCCGGGGAGCATACAACCTAATCCGTATTCGAGAAAGAGATGAATGGAAGAAGGCTTTTCGTACCCGATTCGGGCACTTCGAATACCTAGTCATGCCTTTTGGTTTATGCAATGCGCCAGCCAACTTTCAGCACTTTGTCAATTACATTTTTCGTGACTATTTGGACTTGTACGTCATTGTGTACCTGGATGACATCCTGATTTTCTCCTCCACAGTAGATGACCACCGTAGGCATGTCTGAAATGTGCTAACCCGACTCCGGCAGCATGGCCTCTACGCCAAACCGGAGAAGTGCGAATTTGAACTTCAGTGTATCCAGTTCTTAGGCCTGATAATCTCTGTTGAAGGCATCAAGATGGAGCCCCAGAAAGTCACCGCCATCTTAGATTGGCCAGCTCCTGTGGACAAGAAGGGGGTTCAGCGCTTCATTGGGTTTGCCAACTTCTACCGGAAGTTTATTAGGGGGTTCTCTGCTATTATTGCCTCCATTACCGAACTAACTAAACAAGGAACCCGATTCCTCTGGTCTCCCAAAGCACAATCGGCATTTGAAGCCCTCAAAAAACTGTTCACTTCAGCCTCCATCTTGAAGCACCCTGACCCTGCCTTACCGTTTGTTCTTGAAAATGACGCCTCGGAAGTTGCAGTAGGGGCTGTGCTGTCTCAACGGCAAGGAGCTAAAGCCCTACTTTGATACTTTGATCCATAGGGATCAAACAGGTTTCATCCCCTCCAGATCAGCAGCAATAAATATTCGCAGGCTCTTTTTGAATCTGCAATTGCCAATGGACAATGGGGGAGCTGGTGCCATTCTGTCATTGGATGCCCAGAAGGCATTTGACATGGTAGAATAGAATGGGAGTATCTATGGATGGTATTGATTGCCTTTGGTATAGGTCCAGGCTTTATAACCTGGCTAAAATTATTATATAAAGATCGTAGGGCAAGGCTGCGGATCAATGGCACTATGTCACCAGCTTTCCCGTTATCCCGGGGAACTAGACAAGGCTGCCCTCTATCCCTGTTGCTGTTTGCATTGGTGGTGGAACTATTGGCCGCCGCGATTAGACAGTCTTCGGGGATAGAGGGATTCCGACGTGCAGGAAGAGAGGACAAAATAGCCCTATATGCAGATGATGCCTTAATCTTTCTGAGCAACCCCACAAAATCCTTAGAGGAACTCATGACACTTGTATCTGTATTTGGACAGTTTTCTGGGTTTCGCATCAACTGGGAGAAGTCGGTATTGATGCCACTATATAAAGCAAAAATTTCATTACCAGACTGTGCAAAACAAATTCAAATAAAACATAAAATTAAGTATTTAGGGATCCAGGTAACTCGAAAAGTGGGGGACTATGTGGACCTTAACCTTAGACCACTATTGACTAGGCTTAAAGATAAATGTCGGACCTGGCGCAAACTCCCATTAACTGTGATTGGCAGAGCCAATCTTATAAAGATGATTTGGGCCCCACAATTATTGTACATTTTTCATAACTGCCCGATGTGGATAGCCGCATTTTGGTTTAAAAGGATAGAATCGCTTTTTCGCGAACTCATTTGGAAGAAAAAATACGCACGTATTAAATTAACAACCTTAAGGCCCCTTTCACACTGGGGCGGTAGGGGGCGTCGGTGGTAAAACAGCGCTATTTTTAGCGCTGTTTTACCGCGGTATTCGGCCGCTAGCGGTGCATTTTAACCCCCCGCTGGCGGCCGAAAAAGGGTTAAATCCACTCGTATAACGCGGCTATAGCCGCGGTATTGCCGCGGTATAGCCGCGCTGTCCGATTGATTTCAATGGGCAGGAGCGGTTTAGGAGCGGTGAATACACTGCTCCTTCACCGCTCCAAAGATGCGGCTGACAGGAGATTTTTTCTTCTCCTGCCAGCGCACCGCTTCAGTGTGAAAGCCCTCGGGCTTTCACACTGAACAAACAGCGGAGGCTGTTTTGGGGCGGTTTGCAGGCGGTATTTTTAGCGCAATAACGCCTGCAAACCGCCCCAGTGTGAAAGGGGCTAAAGATGAGGGGGGACTCTATCCCACATCCAAAAAATTATTTTTTGGCTTCACAAACCCAGCAATTTTTTGGCTGGACAGAGGTAGATGAGAATAAAAAAGATTACTAGCATTACAGGTTATACTTCCTATACACCAATATGGAATAACGCAAACTATGAGGAAGTGCAGAGATTGGAGGGATTTGGGCTTTGGCAAACTCAGGGGCTGAAATATGTGGAACAACTGTTTTGGAACGATAAGATAAAATCATTTGCGCAAATATCTGAGGAATTCGGGATTCCAAGACAGAGGTTCTTTCAGTATCTCCAGCTTAGACATGCTTTTCATGTCCAGGCCCGTACATCTGTATTTAAGTTTAATGTCTCTAAAATAACAATATTGTTGAAGAAAAAAGATCAAAAGAAGGGACTTATCTCTAAAATATATGAGATATTGAAGTGTAAATTTAAGGAAGTGGTAATGGTGCCGGCCAGGGCACAGTGGGAACGAGACCTGGGAGCACTGACTAACGCTCAGTGGTCGGAGGTCTTGTCTGCGATCCCAAAGGTATCTCTGTCAGCTACTCAAAAATTAACACAACTTTTTATTACACATAGATCATACTATACCCCCGAAAAACTATTTAAGTGGAAACGCAGGGAATCCCCCTTATGCCCCCGGTGTAGTGGTGCACCGGCTAATCTAAAACACATGTTGTGGAAATGCCCCAAACTCCATCGTTATTGGCAGGATATAATTAAAAACATAAATAGCGCATTAGGTATAGAAATTTCACTAGACCCAAATTTATGTTTATTAAATATAGTGGAGGAACCAAATATTTCAAAACATACCCATATCGCAATGACGAGAGGCTTGTTTCAGGCACGAAAGCTAATAGCTCAGAAGTGGATATATATATCCCCAACGGTCGAAGAATGGAGAACACAAAAAAAAGAAACCATAATAAAGGAGGAATTTATTTATACACATAGAGGGAGCCAAGATAAATTTGATGCCATCTGGAAAAGCTGGGTAGAGGCCTGGGACAATGAAAATAAAAGATGAATCAATATGGGAGAGGGACAATATTGGGAGAGGATGGAGGATGGGGGGGGGGGGGCTTTTGGGGTCGAGGGGGGGAGAGATACAGTAGGGGGAGGAAATCTATTTTTTCTTGTTGTTGGGTTTTGCTCCTTTTTTTTTTTTTTTTTTTTTGCTTTTAGTTTTTGTTTTGTGTGGGTTTTTTTTTTTTTGGGGTGGGTGAATGTTAGAAGCAAGATTACTAGCATTACAGGTTATACTTCCTATACACCAATATGGAATAACGCAAACTATGAGGAAGTGCAGAGATTGGAGGGATTTGGGCTTTGGCAAACTCAGGGGCTGAAATATGTGGAACAACTGTTTTGGAACGATAAGATAAAATCATTTGCGCAAATATCTGAGGAATTCGGGATTCCAAGACAGAGGTTCTTTCAGTATCTCCAGCTTAGACATGCTTTTCATGTCCAGGCCCGTACATCTGTATTTAAGTTTAATGTCTCTAAAATAACAATATTGTTGAAGAAAAAAGATCAAAAGAAGGGACTTATCTCTAAAATATATGAGATATTGAAGTGTAAATTTAAGGAAGTGGTAATGGTGCCGGCCAGGGCACAGTGGGAACGAGACCTGGGAGCACTGACTAACGCTCAGTGGTCGGAGGTCTTGTCTGCGATCCCAAAGGTATCTCTGTCAGCTACTCAAAAATTAACACAACTTTTTATTACACATAGATCATACTATACCCCGAAAAACTATTTAAGTGGAAACGCAGGGAATCCCCCTTATGCCCCCGGTGTAGTGGTGCACCGGCTAATCTAATACACATGTTGTGGAAATGCCCCAAACTCCATCGTTATTGGCAGGATATAATTAAAAACATAAATAGCGCATTAGGTATAGAAATTTCACTAGACCCAAATTTATGTTTATTAAATATAGTGGAGGAACCAAATATTTCAAAACATACCCATATCGCAATGACGAGAGGCTTGTTTCAGGCACGAAAGCTAAGAGCTCAGAAGTGGATATATATATCCCCAACGGTCGAAGAATGGAGAACACAAAAAAAAGAAACCATAATAAAGGAGGAATTTATTTATACACATAGAGGGAGCCAAGATAAATTTGATGCCATCTGGAAAAGCTGGGTAGAGGCCTGGGACAATGAAAATAAAAGATGAATCAATATGGGAGAGGGACAATATTGGGAGAGGATGGAGGATGGGGGGGGGGGGGGCTTTTGGGGTCGAGGGGGGGAGAGATACAGTAGGGGGAGGAAATCTATTTTTTCTTGTTGTTGGGTTTTGCTCCTTTTTTTTTTTTTTTTTTTTTGCTTTTAGTTTTTGTTTTGTGTGGGTTTTTTTTTTTTTGGGGTGGGTGAATGTTAGAAGCAAGATTACTAGCATTACAGGTTATACTTCCTATACACCAATATGGAATAACGCAAACTATGAGGAAGTGCAGAGATTGGAGGGATTTGGGCTTTGGCAAACTCAGGGGCTGAAATATGTGGAACAACTGTTTTGGAACGATAAGATAAAATCATTTGCGCAAATATCTGAGGAATTCGGGATTCCAAGACAGAGGTTCTTTCAGTATCTCCAGCTTAGACATGCTTTTCATGTCCAGGCCCGTACATCTGTATTTAAGTTTAATGTCTCTAAAATAACAATATTGTTGAAGAAAAAAGATCAAAAGAAGGGACTTATCTCTAAAATATATGAGATATTGAAGTGTAAATTTAAGGAAGTGGTAATGGTGCCGGCCAGGGCACAGTGGGAACGAGACCTGGGAGCACTGACTAACGCTCAGTGGTCGGAGGTCTTGTCTGCGATCCCAAAGGTATCTCTGTCAGCTACTCAAAAATTAACACAACTTTTTATTACACATAGATCATACTATACCCCGAAAAACTATTTAAGTGGAAACGCAGGGAATCCCCCTTATGCCCCCGGTGTAGTGGTGCACCGGCTAATCTAATACACATGTTGTGGAAATGCCCCAAACTCCATCGTTATTGGCAGGATATAATTAAAAACATAAATAGCGCATTAGGTATAGAAATTTCACTAGACCCAAATTTATGTTTATTAAATATAGTGGAGGAACCAAATATTTCAAAACATACCCATATCGCAATGACGAGAGGCTTGTTTCAGGCACGAAAGCTAATAGCTCAGAAGTGGATATATATATCCCCAACGGTCGAAGAATGGAGAACACAAAAAAAAGAAACCATAATAAAGGAGGAATTTATTTATACACATAGAGGGAGCCAAGATAAATTTGATGCCATCTGGAAAAGCTGGGTAGAGGCCTGGGACAATGAAAATAAAAGATGAATCAATATGGGAGAGGGACAATATTGGGAGAGGATGGAGGATGGGGGGGGGGGGGCTTTTGGGGTCGAGGGGGGGAGAGATACAGTAGGGGGAGGAAATCTATTTTTTCTTGTTGTTGGGTTTTGCTCCTTTTTTTTTTTTTTTTTTTGCTTTTAGTTTTTGTTTTGTGTGGGTTTTTTTTTTTTTTGGGGTGGGTGAATGTTAGAAGCAAGATTATGTATCTGGTATAAAATGTATGGATAAATGTATAACTTGTACTGCTATGAAAAGAATAAAAAAGTACTAATAAAAAAAAAAAATAAAAATAAATGCTGTTCATACTCAAAAAAAAAAAAAAAAAAACCCTGCTTTACCCAGTTGCTTTCTTTTCCCGCAAATTATCTACAGCGGAAAGAAATTATGATGTGGGAGACTGTGAGCTTTTGGCCATCAAGGCCACATTAGAAGAATGGCGTTACTTACTTGAAGGTGCAGCACATCCCATTCTGGTCTATACGGACCACAAGAATTTGGAATATCTGAGAACAGCAAAGAGATTAAAACCACGGCAGGAAAGGTGGGCACTTTTTTTCATAGATTCTCATTCCATATAACGTACAGGCCAGGGTCGAAGGATACAAAACCAGATGCACTCTCACGTATGTTCAACGCCTCTGAGAGGTCCACACTTCCAGACACCAACCTTCTCTCAGGAAACTTTCTCATACTACAGGAGAATCTGCTATCCCGAATCAAACAGGCTTCTGCTGAGGTTGCTTCATCTTCTGAAACCAGCTTACAGGCACAGGATGGCCTACTGTGGCATGAAGGTAAAATTGTTGTACCTAAGGACTTAAGGGTGGCAGTATTGGAGCTCTGTCATGACCACAAGCTGGCTGGGCACTTCGGTGCCCTGAAGACAGCCGAACTGGTACAACGCACGTTCTGGTGGCCTCAGGTGGTAGATGACTGTAATGCCCCGTACACACGGTCGGATTTTCCGATGGAAAATGTCCGATCGGAGTGTGTTGTCGGAAATTCCGACCGTGTGTGGGCTCCATCGGACATTTTCCATCAGATTTTCCGACACACAAAGTTGGAGAGCAGGAGATAAAATTTTCCGACAACAAAATCCGTTGTCGGAAATTCCGATCGTGTGTACACAAATCCGACGGACAAAGTGCCACGCATGCTCAGAATAAATAAAGAGATGAAAGCTATTGGCCACTGCCCCGTTTATAGTCCCGACGTACGTGTTTTACATCACCGCGTTTAGAACGATCGGATTTTCCGACAACTTTGTGCGACCGTGTGTAGACAAAACAAGTTTGAGCCAACATCCGTCGGAAAAAATCCTAGGATTTTGTTGTCGGAATGTCCGAACAAAGTCCGACCGTGTGTACGCCCTATAAGAGTTATGTGGAGTCTTGTACTACTTGCTCCCAAAGCAAGAACAGCAAGGTAAAAGCCTGGGGTTTACTGAAGCCATTGCCCGTTTCAGAGAGACCCTGGAAAATGATCTCAATGGACTTCATTGTGGAACTCCCTCCGGCAGAGGGTTTTTCTACCATCTTCGTGGTGGTGGACAGGCTGTCCAAAATGGCCCATTTTTTGCCCATGAAAGGAACACCCTCGGCTGTGGAAACTGCAAAAATATTCATCAAAGAAATTGTAAGGCTCCATAGAGTCCCAGCCAACATTGTGTCTGACCGAGGTGTCCAGTTCACCTCCAAATTTTGGAAAACTCTGTGTGGGTCCCTTGAGATTGAATTGGCCTTCTCCTCCGCATACCACCCTCAGACGAACGGGCAAACGAAAAGAACCAATCAGACCCTGGAGCAGTACCTCCGTTGCTTTTCTTCGTTCTCACAAGATGACGGGGTCGCTTTACTCCCCATTGCCGAGTTCGCTTATAATAACTCTTCCTATTCTGCCATCAAACAAACTCCATTTTTTGCTAATTACGGCTATCACCCGTCCTTCCTGCCTAGTACCATACCTGAATTCTCAATCCCTGCAGTCTCTGAAACGATAGATTTCTTCTCTAAAAACAACAAACTATTACAAGAGACCATGACCAAAACAAGAGTACAATAAAAAGATCTTTGACAGGAAAAAACGAGGAGAACTAATTCTGGAACCCGGTAACCAGGTATGGTTGTCAACAGTGAACTTGAAAATGGCTTGCCCCTCAAGAAAATTGGGCCCTAAGTTAATGGGCCCCTTCCCTGTAAAGAGAAAGATCAATGACGTAGCTTATGAGCTGGAATAACCCGATTCACTTAAAGTTCACCTCGTCTTCCATGTGACTCTTTTGTAACCTGCTGTTCCAAATCCCTTCCCTGAACGAAGTACTGGTCCACCAGAGCCTGTAATAGTCAATGGAGAGGAGGAATTTGAGGTGGAGGCAGTCTTGGATTGTAGAAGGAGGTACAATCAGGTTCAGTATCTAATTAAATGGAAGGGGTATGGGCCGGAAAATAACTCTTGGGAGCCTGAAAGCAATATTCATGCTAAAGAACTAATGCAATCCTTCAAGAGATCCCATGACGTGAAGTTGGCCCAATTGGGCATCCGGAGGCTGCCTTTTAGGAGGGGGCAATGTCATGGATCTGCCAACTAAGGGTTAACTTAGTCCAGGCTGATTTCAGTGATTGGCAACAGGCTGCCTTATTTAAACACCTCAGCAGCTTTGTGTCCTTGCTGTTTGATCTGCAGCTCTGTGTATGTGTTTCCTGAAGATCTCATATCTGCTCTTGTTTGACCCGGCTTGTTTTGAGACTGTTCCTGTTATCCGCCTGCACCTGACCCTTGGCTTGTTTGACGATTCCTTCTGCCTGCTCCTCTTGTACCTTTGTTGCCAGCCTGATTATCGACCCGGCCTGCCTGACGTTCCAAGACTCTCCTCCAGTCTGCTATACTTACCTACTGCAGACATCCAGCTTCAGTCCCAGTCTGCTTACCTGTCTGCTGATCCATCCAGTCTGCTCACCTGTCTGCTGATCCATCCAGTCCGCTCACCTGTCTGCTGATCCATCCAGTCTGCTCACCTGCCTGCTGATCCATCCAGTCTGCTCACCTGCCTGCTGATCCATCCAGTCTGCTCACCTGCCTGCTGATCCATCCAGTCTGCTTACCTGTCTGCTGATCCATCCAGTTTGTTCACCTGTCTGCTGATCCATCCAGTCTGCTCACTTGTCTGCTGATCCATCCAGCCTGCTGGTCCTGTCTGCTGTGCCGGCCATCTGACCCATCTGCTGTTGATCCTGCCAGGCACTCATATCATTCTGCACTCCCGTGCCACCTGTCTGCTCTACCAGGGCCCGCGAGTCAGATACGTAAGGGAGGGCTTCCTCTGCACTATCGGGCTCATCAGTCAGGTACGTGAGAACTTGACAACTGCTCTCTCTCTCCATCCTCACAGGACTGAGATGCAGCAACGGAAGTCATTGTCACCTGTTGCTGTCAATCATAGCCTGTGAGGAGGGAGCAAGGGCAGAGCCCAGCCACACTGTGTGTGTCAACAGAAGCGCACAGTGTGGCTAAGGATCGAACCTGAACAAGTACCCCCATAGCAATTGGCTTGCTAAAGGGGCACTCTGAAGGCAGGAGGAGCCAGAAGGGCCAGTGGGGGACCCAAGAAGATTAGGATTGTTGTTTAAAAGAAAAAAAATCAAATGTTTACAATCATTTTAAGGGCTCTGTGCAGGGAAGATCAGCATCTGAACCCAGAAAAGCTGGAGGCTGATAGACTGGAGGTAATGTAATAGACTAGAGGTAATCTAAGGCATTACAATTAATTTAAAGTAAATTTTATTAATATTAGGTGCATTATATGATTTTAGTTTTTTAACCCCATCATGAAAAAGCATGCCACTGTTACTAAATATCTCTTTGACAACAGGTACAGGTAGCTTGTATCAAGCTACCTGCCTACGACAATTAAAAAATAAATAAATAAAAAAATAAAATAAAATGTTGATCTCTGAGTCTGATATGTACCAGATTCAACTAATAGTGTATATATCTATATCTATCTATCTATCTATCTATCTATATATATATATATATATATATATATATATATATATATATATATATATATATATATATAGATATAGATATGTATGTATCTATGTTCTGTTATTCATAGAGACAATATGATATTTTGTTCTCCAACCATATAGCTGGTTAGTTATATTTACCACGGCATATAGATATTCAAAAATAAATTGGCTTTTTATAAACTTTACTTAATAACGAAATTATACACCACACTTTTTTTTATTAATCTAAACGATAAATGGCCAACTAATCAATTATGAAAATAATCATTAGTTGCATCCCTAGTTAATAGAAATTCACCCCTGAGATATACTGTATAATATATAAAGTGAATGAGTATAATAGCTTACACTGAAAGAGGTAATCTTCACTAAGGTTCTACAACAAAGGCAGCAAAGGTCGGTAGGTATAGGGATGTTACAGATGTTAAACTGTTGCAATTGTAAAAGATGACCAAAAGTAGTAAGATATTACTTTGTATCATTACATTTTTAATAGATGTTAAAAAACCCTCATGTCTATTTGAGCTTTACTCAGAGGTTTGAAGAAAATGTAAAAATCCCCTCCCCATAATCAATTGCTCTGGGAAGTGGATATATATATGTGTGTATATATATATATATATATATATATATATATACACAGTATCTCACAAAAGTGAGTACACGCCGATATTTTATTATATCTTTTCATGTGACAACACTGAAGAAATGACACTTTGCTACAATGTAAAGTAGTGAGTGTACAGCTTGTATAACAGAGTAAATTTGCTGTCCCTCAAAATAACTCAACACACAGCCATTAATGTTTAAACCGCTGGCAAGAAAAGTGAGTACACCCCTAAGTGAAAATGTCCAAATTGGGCCCAATAAGTCATTTTCCCGCCCCGTGTCATGTGACTCGTTGGTGTTACAAGGTCTCAGGTGTGAATGGGGAGCAGGCTTGTTAAATTTGGTGTTATTACTCTCACTTTCTCATACTGGTCACTTGGAGTTCAACATGGCATCTCATGGCAAAGAACTCTCTGAGGATCTGAAAAAAAAAGAATTGTTGCTCTACATAAAGATGGCCTAGGCTATAAGAAGATTGCCAAGACCCTGAAACTGAGCTGCAGCACAGTGGCCAAGACCATACAGCGGTTTAACAGGACAGGTTCCACTCAGAACAGGCCTCACCATGGTCGACCAAAGAAGTTGAGTGCACGTGCTCAGCATCATATCCAGAGGTTGTCTTTGGGAAATAGACGTATAAGTGCTGCAAGCATTACTGCAGAGGTTGAAGGGGTGGGGGGTCAGCCTCTCAGTGCTCAGACCATATGCCGCACACTTCATCAAATTGGTCTGCATGTCTGTCCTCCCAGAAGGAAGCCTCTTCTAAAGATGATTCACAAGAAAGGCTGCAAACAGTTTGCTAAAGAGAAGCAGACTAAGAACATGGATTACTGGAACCATGTGCTGTGGTCTGATGAGACCAAGATAAACTTTTTTTTTTTTTTTTTTTTTGAAAAGTTTTATTTATTGCTTTTTTAACATAACATAACTGGTACATACAAGACCAATTGGGCCACACACAAAATAAACTATTTACATTTCTTCAGCATTGGCTCACTCCTCCTTCCTCCAGACCTTCGCTCAGTGAAAAAACAAACTAAGATAATAGTAATTAGGCCACCTTTTCACAATATAAGTCAATGAAAAATTTAAGATATGTCAGATAGTTACATACATTTTAAAACCCACTGTAAGCATATTCTATTAGGTACCACGCAATCCTCCACCATAGTTTCACTATTCATCCAACTGCCCCACACTTTGTCAAGTTTTTGTGATATGCCCCTGCTAATGTATGTAGCCTTGTCTAAAGGTGCAGCCCTATTCACCACACCCTTCCACGCTGACACAGATGGAGGATTAGGCTTTTTCCATGACAACACTATCATTTTTCTAGCGTAATAGATCAGGATCGTTAGCAAAGTACGAGTTACTCACTTTGGGGCTAGATTGTCCACCAGTCCCAAAAGGCACACCTCTATTGTGGGCTGTATAGGAATGGCTGTTAGTTCTGCTATACTTTCTGTAACTCCCTTCCAAAATGCTTGAATGTTCGAGCAATTCCAGAAGATATGCATGAAATCAGCTGTGAGGGAGCTGCACCACCAGCAACCAGGTGACCGGGTAGGGAACATCCTAGCTAATCTAGCTGGAGTAAGATATATATGATGAAGGAATTTAAAGTTGGTTGGTCTCTAGCAGAAACCAATCTAGTAAAATTAATGTCCCATACATCGTCCCAGTCATCCCCGTCCATCTGGGGGAACACCTCACCCCACGTCGCCCTACACTTTGCAAGGAGATCTTCCCCTTCACCGAACAGTTTTTTGTATATTGTAGACAAGGCCTTGTCCAATGTGTCCTCCCTCAGTAAAGACTCAATATTACTAATTTACGGGGTAATTCCATTATTTTCAAATTGGGCATTGTATGCATGCCTGAGCTGAAGATAACGGAACAGGTGAGTGTTGGGAAGATTAAACTTAGTTTTAAGGGCGTCAAACTGTAGAAGTACCCATCACCCACTATGTCTTTCAGTGTCTTAATGCCAAATTTAGTCCAGTTGATCGGATCTGGGTGTTCATAGAAGTGTGTTAATTTAGGATTCTTCCAAAGTGATGTGTGAGGAGAAATCTCAGAAGCATTGCCCATCTTGGTCACTGCCACCCATGCCCTACTGGTCGCACGCATGGATATCGTGAGTCTATACGGAGCCCTGAAACCCCAAAACGGGAGATGTTTTAGTGCCTTATAAGAACCAACAACCGCTGCCTCTAGAGTGTTAGCAGTGTCGTCCTCAGGCATAACAAACCACCTATGTACGACTACTATGAAAAAGAGAAACCTAACTATGTGGGACTTTAGATGAGGACATTTGAAAAGATGTACCTCCATCCCTAATTTGTATATAACAAAAATGAAGAGGGGCGGTTTTTGGGACTTTAGATGAGGCATGCAGCCGGGAAGGTAACACAACAAAATAGTAATGGTGAGAAAATGGATACACCATGCATGCGACCACATCGTATTGCATAAAAACAGGTTGTAAACAATAGATTAAAATAAATCATGGAGACTTTATTTCATAGTGATGTACATAGAAAAAACATCATAAAACAGCATGATAGCATAGCAGCATGTTATAGTCATAATGGTACCATAATAAAAAATCATCAGACACTTTATTGCATGTGACTGCATCATAGTAACAATAGTGTCTGGTGATTGGACCACATCAATGACCAAATAGCCTGCGTATAATAACATATATACAGAATAGTATAATAAAGCATATGAGTAAAAGTTCCATAAATCTGATCATAATAACATAGTAACCTAGCAAAATAGCAGCACGATGTGAATCGCAATGGTGAAGTAAAAAACTCAAACTTATAGTTGTGTGTCTTCACTGTAACATAGTAACCGTGGGTGGGATCCAAACGGCATAATTTAGTAGAAGTATACATAGGTTATTGGTGTGAATAGCATCTAAAAGCTCGACGCGTTTCATGGATCTTTCCAATCTTCAGGAGCAGATGCGATATAGCTATCTATAAAAATGTATAAGGAGATTTTAGGGACTGACCCCAGGACATGCATGAAAAATTATAATTAGATCTTAAAGTAGTAATGGTAACTAAAGGCCATAATATAATACTTACAATGAACCTATGTGGATTGGTGGAGGGCACCGAGGGTGTATACCCGCCAGGGATATAGGTCAACAATCCCGGGAACTGAAGCGGCACCCAGAGGGGCAACTGGTAGGAACCCCGAAGGGGGACTAGTGTTTGTGAAGAGCTTAAAGCATAATAACCACATAATCATGACCTATAAAAATAAATATAAAAATATTGAAGGTGACTATCAAATAGTACGTAGATAAAGTAGAATGGTTGTAATTGTAAATATTTATGTGTGGGTACAAAAATGAAATAGAAGATAAAGCAATAGTGATGTTAGAAAATTTGAGAAGAAAAAGGGGGGGGGGGGAGAGAGTGAAATTTGTACAGGTAAGTAATGACGTAGTGACCAATCAAAGGAAGTGTAGTAAAAAAGAATGAAATCCTGGTGTATATGCATGTACCAACAAGAAGGGCATAGTAGCAGCAATGATAGAGGCAAGAAAAGATCCATATTGTTACCTGTGATTCCCAAGAACCCAGATGCCACCTAATTGGCCACCGGTAGAAAGTGTTTGTGGGGAGTGTATGTCCAGCTAGAGGGAGTATAAATGCTCTAATGCCACCAATAGGTAACCGCCAACGCCACGTGGGCGACTAAACACGGAAGAGACCGGCCGCCAGAGCGGAAAAAACTGACCGCCCTGCGGTTGGCTCCTCCTATAGGCGCTTAGATATACGACGCACAGTGTCGGCGTGATGGCGTCGAAAGCAACGTCACACGTCAGACACTGGGAGCGTGGCGTCGATGCGTGATGGGATGTCCGCCCCAACCCCCACGTCACATGGACGGAGGGGGGAAGGGGGGGGCCCCCAGCACGCATCGCAGCTCCCGGGATTGCGAACCCCGGCAGGAAGAACATCCCGGAGACCGACCACACCCCCTCCACAGGGTAGTGTCTGCAAGAATGTATAAACTAATAGGGTATTAGAAGATAGTAATGGTCATAAATGGATGACTGTCCATAAAAGGGGGGCCCCAAAAAAAAAAAAAAAAAAAAAAAAAAAAAGTTTATAAAATAATCAGTTACTAATGATGGAAGATGCCAAAGTAATGAAAGTAATAATAAAAGACATATGATCCTATCCACAACATAGCTGAAAACCTTAATAAAAAGATACAAGCCTAAATAGCACTTACATTGGATGCCACCATTGTATGTAGTATAACTAGAGTGGCATGCATGTCTCCATCCCCGGTAATGTGAAAAAGAGAAACCTAACTATGTGGGACTTTAGATGAGGACATTTGAAAAGATGTACCTCCATCCCTAATTTGTATATAACAAAAATGAAGAGGGGCGGTTTTTGGGACTTTAGATGAGGCATGCAGCCGGGAAGGTAACACAACAAAATAGTAATGGTGAGAAAATGGATACACCATGCATGCGACCACATCGTATTGCATAAAAACAGGTTGTAAACAATAGATTAAAATAAATCATGGAGACTTTATTTCATAGTGATGTACATAGAAAAAACATCATAAAACAGCATGATAGCATAGCAGCATGTTATAGTCATAATGGTACCATAATAAAAAATCATCAGACACTTTATTGCATGTGACTGCATCATAGTAACAATAGTGTCTGGTGATTGGACCACATCAATGACCAAATAGCCTGCGTATAATAACATATATACAGAATAGTATAATAAAGCATATGAGTAAAAGTTCCATAAATCTGATCATAATAATATAGTAACCTAGCAAAATAGCAGCACAATGTGAATCGCAATGGTGAAGTAAAAAACTCAAACTTATAGTTGTGTGTCTTCACTGTAACATAGTAACCGTGGGTGGGATCCAAACGGCATAATTTAGTAGAAGTATACATAGGTTATTGGTGTGAATAGCATCTAAAAGCTCGACGCGTTTCATGGATCTTTCCAATCTTCAGGAGCAGATGCGATATAGCTATCTATAAAAATGTATAAGGAGATTTTAGGGACTGACCCCAGGACATGCATGAAAAATTATAATTAGATCTTAAAGTAGTAATGGTAACTAAAGGCCATAATATAATACTTACAATGAACCTATGTGGATTGGTGGAGGGCACCGAGGGTGTATACCCGCCAGGGATATAGGTCAACAATCCCGGGAACTGAAGCGGCACCCAGAGGGGCAACTGGTAGGAACCCCGAAGGGGGACTAGTGTTTGTGAAGAGCTTAAAGCATAATAACCACATAATCATGACCTATAAAAATAAATATAAAAATATTGAAGGTGACTATCAAATAGTACGTAGATAAAGTAGAATGGTTGTAATTGTAAATACTTATGTGTGGGTACAAAAATGAAATAGAAGATAAAGCAATAGTGATGTTAGAAGATTTGAGAAGAAAAAGGGGGGGGGGAGGGAGTGAAATTTGTACAGGTAAGTAATGACGTAGTGACCAATCAAAGGAAGTGTAGTAAAAAAGAATGTACTTTTGTACCCACACATAAGTATTTACAATTACAACCACTGTTATACAAGCTGTACACTCACTAATTTACATTGTAGCAAAGTGTCATTTCTTCAATGTTGTCACATGAAAAGATATAATAAAATATTTACAAAAATGTGAGGGGTGTACTCACTTTTGTGAGATACTGTGTATATATATATATATGTACTGTATATATACAGTACCTTGAAAAAGTATTCATACCACTTGAAATTTTTCACATTTTGTCATGTTACAACCAAAAACATAAATGTATTTTATTGGGATTTTATGTGATAGACCAATACAAAGTGGCACATGATTGTGAAGTGTAAAGAAAAATGATAAATGGTTTTCATTTTTTTTTACAAATAGATATGTGAAAAGTGTGGCCTGCATTTGTACTCAGCCCCCTATACTCTAAAGGGGGCAATACATGGTATTAAGAACTGGGGTATGTAAACTTTTGATCAGGGTCATTTGGGTAGTTTCTGTTGCCATTATGATTTAAAACGAGTAAACACAGTTGACTGATAATAAATGGCTTCAGCCAAACACTAACCATGAGTGAAAGAAACGTTTTTTGTGTTATCATTCATATTCTCTGAAAAATGGCCAAGAAATCATAAATTCTGCCAGGGTATGTAAACTTATGAGCACAACTGTGTACATATATATATATATATATATATATATATATATACTCTATATAGATTTGTTATTTGTTATTGTATGTTTATTTGCTGTACACAAAATTATATTCTTTGTTGGTTCTAATAAAGTTGAATCATGACAATATCAATAAATGACAGCTAGTTCTAGCAGCTTGCCCTTGATTAATATATTTTTCTTTGATGTTATACATGCATCTTGTGTTGGCATTCCAGTTAGTTTGACTTAACAATCTATATGCTGCTGTAATATGCTTTGTGTGCATTACATTCACAATATTTACTTTAATGGAAGAAAGGAATCTGTAGGCAGTTATGCTACACAGTTCTCTTAAGTATCTGACAGGTCATCTACCTTTTTTGCTGCACATTCGTTAAAATTTATGTTTTCTGTTTATATGTCCGTTTTGCTAACCTTTGACCACATAAAAGAAAAAAATGTATTGTAAGAACATTTGTCTTCACATATTTTGCATTCAAGTTGAGCAAATGCAAAATAATTTGAATTTGCACTTGTATAGCACGATTTATGCAGAGCATGGATAAGTAGTTTATAGCAAGGAAAGCGTTTATAAAAACATTTTGCAAAGCACTATAAATATCCATAAATCCACAAACTCACTATGGTACTGCCTGAGCAGCATAGATGGTAAACGGTCAGTCTTCTAGCCCTGTACTGCTGAAGTCCCCGGTCCAGTTCCCACAAGGACACTACGCAGGGATCTTCAAACTACGGCTCTCCAGCTGTTGCGGAATTACACATCCCATGAGACATTGTAAAACTCTGACATTCACAGACATGACTAGGCATGATGGGAGTTGTAGTTCCTGAATAACTGGAGGGCCATAGTTTGAAGACCCCCTGATCTACAGTATGTTATTCTTGGATGGGTGTCTATCGGCTTCCACACAAAATTGTCCTTAGCATATCTAGCCCTTTTGATGGGGGTTATGAGAAATGACTGTTCCCAAACAGGATAGTGTGCTAAAGCTGTAGGTGAACAGGAGAACCAAAAACTTTGCGAAGTAGAAGAGTGGAATTGATAATAAAGTTGCCAATGCCTCCATCCAGGACAAGACCTCTGTTAACAGAGGGGATTCCCTTCTTCGGAAATTAACCAGTAATCTAATCAAAGTAATAGGGAGCAGAGGAACTACTGCAACCCAAATATAACATTAACCACATATATGAGTATAGATGCACAGCAGTATGTAAATAATACGCTCCAGCCTGCACCGCAGGTCTGGCGCCCTGTATGTAGATCAGGGTGCCGGACGCCTGAATAGGGGGGGCGGCGCCCATGTGCACCTATTGGACTGGCCACCACTGCATCCAATGAACAAACAGGTATTATCAGCAAAGGGCCCTGTAGGAGTCCTGTGGAAAAGTGCACATATACCTGGGTATATATTGTTATTATTAAACATACCTCTAGATCAGGAATCTTCAAACTCTCCAGCTGTTGCTACACGTCCCATGAGGCATTGTAAAACTCTGACATTCACAGACATGACTAGGCATGATGGGAATTGTAGTTCCTGAACACCTGGAGGGCCGTAGTTTGAAGACCCCTGCTCTAGATGAATGTTCCCGCAAAGCTTAGTTGCAGGGGCCCTGAGGATGACTGTGATGTGGTGTCCATCTATAGGGTTGATTTACTAAAGGCAAATACACTGTGCAACGCAAGTGCATTTGCTCCAGAACTTAGTAAATGAGGTAAAGCTTCACTTTGCAAAGAATACTCAATCACATGCAAGGAGAAAACAAACAACATTTTTGCTTGTATAAGATTGGCAGAGCTTCCCCTAAGTTCAGAACTTCCTCTCTGATCTAGAGCAAATCAACCTCCCAGTGTCAGAGACCTGAATACAAGATTAGCAGTGATATACAAAAAATCCAAATAGTGATCTAATTAGTCCAAAAGATCAAGTTTGAAGCAGAGTACTGGATTATGGTGCTTATTGCAAGGTGTATCCAATGATATCCTCCACCATGTGACGTCACCAACATAAAGTCAGGATGTGCTCTTACCCCGCAAGATGGACCCTCTATTATGGAAGGTCAGAAGCGCATTTGGATATATCTGCTTTTAGGCGTCCATAAAGATGTAGTGCAGGCAGTGTATGTGTCTCCAGCCGTTCCTCCCACAATAGAATTAGATCACCATGGAAACCCAGCAATAATCGCTTCTCGGCCTTTTGGCTACGATCAAGTGTCGTGGTTGAAGGGTTACGACTGAAGGCACCAGTTCTGCTCGGCCTGGGGGTGTTTCCTTGATTGGTACATCCCCTGCTGCTGTTGGGCAGGACGCTGCTAGAGGTTAAAAGAGGGCGATTGGTGGGTCGTAGCCCCACAAGGCGCAGTTGGTCGGCGGTGAAGGAGCCTCCGGGGGCCCCCTTTTTGGGGGTACCCTTTGGAGTTCAGGAGCGGTCGGTGTTTTTGCTGGGCTAAAATGACGTCCCGTGGCTTACGGTACTCAATACGGTTCCAGGTGAAGCCGGAATGCAAGCAGGAAGTTTCGTTGCGGACTGTTGTGGTGGATCTGTTGCTGGATGTCCTTGGCCTCAAGGTAAGAGATATCATTTGTTTGCAAGACTTTGCTCAACAAGGAATTTATGACGTAACATTCTCTTCCAATGAGGTATGTTGGAACGTCTTTGAAGATACCAGAAAACTCGACATGGTGGATCTGGTAAGAAAATTTGAAATTACCCCCCTGTTTATGCAAGAGGAGAAAGTAATCATAGTGCATCTATATAACCTGTTTGCTGATGTGAACTTGGTAAGAGCTTTTCTCAAAAGTTATTGTGAGGAATTAAGAGGGGGTGACAAAGTGATTAACAAATTTGGGATATGGTCGAGGAAATATAGATTCATAGGACGCTTTCAGAATGACCCGTATTTTGTTGGAGGAGTGAGAAGGCCACCTGCTACTTTTAGGGGGTTCTTGTACTACCCTGGACAGCTCAGTTTTTGTAGGAAATGCTTCACTTATGGCCATACCAGCAATGAGAGTAATCAGGGGCCAAAATGCCGTTTTTGCGGGAAGTCTGATCATCCAGCCAGGGAATGTAAGGGAAAGAAAACTTGTGACATTTGTAAAAAGCCAGGGCATCTAGCTAAACAATGTGAAGAGTTTAAATCAGCTAAAATGACAACAGAGTTGGAGGAGAAGGTGAAAAAGAGCTTGGCAAAGCAAAATGAGCAGCTGAGATCTACGGCTAAGCGGGGTGAAGAGGGCACTGTGGGACCCGCTGCTGCAGACTTGCATGCCACTCCCCCGGGGGGCCTGATCAGTGAAGCTGTGCCTGTGGGGCCTGCTGTAGCAGTGCAGAGAGGAGGTGCCTTCTCAGTTGCTGGGAGTACGGCGACTGGTGGCAGGACCTACTCTGAGGCTGCTGCAGGGGTGACAGGTGAAGTACATCCTGAAGGTTTGGATAGCGTGAAAGAAGGAGTGGAGGAGCAGGTGCAAGATCCCCTGACTGGAGAAGATAAGGAGGCTGGGGGGACAGTAGAAAATGTGCCATCAACTATAGTGTGTCCAGAAATGCTTTCTGAAATCATCAGTGATTTGTCATCTAGTGGTGAAGATGAGGAAGATATGCAGACTGTGGACAGTGAAGGGAGCTTAGAATGTGGGCAGAGACTCATAATTGCATAAATGCATGGGTTGCCGCTGTATAAAAGGATTTGGGAAGAGGGCAATGGTGGGGAGGATGGAGATGGCCTACGCCTTCCTGATGATGGGGGTTCTGAGGAATCCGCCAGTTCTCCAGTTTGTAGAAGAAGACAGAAAGTAGAAGTTTGTGAGCGGTTGGATGAGGGAATGCAACACATTTAGGAGGAGGATGATGGCGGGTGTTGTAATGAATTTATTTTTTCTGATGGCTTTAGTATTTAGTTCTATTAATGTGAGGAGTATTTGTTCTGGGTGGAGGTGAGCTGCAATGTTAGAACATCAGAGTGGACTTAGAACAGATATTATCTGTCTACAAGAATGTGGGATTGAAAGGATTCCGAGTGAGGGATGGAAGTGTGGATTATCCTTCTGGTTTCCAGTGTGTGGGTCTAGAAGTGAAGGAGTGGGAATTCTGGTTAAAAATAAAAACACACAGTGTGTATCGCATGAAGTAGTGGTGCCAGGGAGGATGCAGGTGGCGACTTTTGAGATACTACAAAAAAAGTTCCGTGTGATCAACTGTTATGTGCCTGCTGATAAAAAGGAGAGATGTGCCTTTTTGAATGTACTTAAATTATGGTTGCCTGGGAGAATGCCTACAGTTTTAATGGGTGACTTTAATTGTATAAGGAAAAATGTGGAAAGAGAAGGTGGTGGTGAAGGGGGTGGAGTGGACGTCTCTTCCAAATTATTAAATGATATCATAAATGATTTTCATTTACAGGATGTGGCGGTTGTGGTGGAGAAGGGGGATTTGTCTTTTACTTTCCATTCCGATAAAGGAACCGTTAGGTCTCGGATTGATTTTATTTTCTGTTCGTCCTTTTTGGAGGTACCGGGGTATGAGGTGTACCCTGTGGCCTTTTCTGACCACTCAATAATTTCGGGGCATGTGAATTTGGAGGTGGGAGTGGATTTTGGAAGAGGTGTATGGAAGTTAAATTGTTCTATGCTTGAAGATAACCTTATTTGTAAAAAATTTGAGTCTTTCTATGAGATTTTACTTTTTAAAAAACGTGAGTTTAAGAACGTGCTGGAGTGGTGGGATTGGGCTAAAAAGGAAGTTGGTGTTTTTTTTAGGAGGGTGGGAAGGGAGAAAGCTAAAAAGAAACATGAGGAGGAGGAGCGTTTGGTGAATAGGTTGCACTTTATGTTTAAATGTAAAAAGATGGGGGTGGAGGTGGATGAGGAAATCAAAATGGTGCGAGAGCAGAGGAATGTGATAATAAAGGAGAAAGGGAAAGGGATTGATTTTCGTGCAAAGGTGGAGAAGGAGGAGGAGAAGACCTGTTCGAGGTACTTCTTCAAGAAATCCTTTGGGCCCAAGAAAGCCATGTATACTGTACTGGAGGGGGAGGAGGAAGTACAGGGGGACAGAATGAAGGAAGTCATTAAGACCTTTTATCAGGATTTATATAGAGGTGGTAGGTGTGCTAAAAAGGAAGAAATAGAAGAATATTGTAAAGTGGTGAAAGGAAACCTGGATAAGAAAGAAGCTGAGGTTGTTTTGGATACTGTAACAAAAACAGAGGTCGAAGAGGTACTTAAAAGTATGAAGAGGAACAAGACACCTGGAGGTGATGGAATTTCGGTAGAGTTCTACTTAAGTTTCTGGCCGGTAGTGAAGGATCAGCTTTTTGAAGTCATCAGTTTCTGTATGGGAAAGAAGACAATATCCAAGTCAATGAAGGAAGGCATCATTACACTGTTATACAAAAAAAGGCGATCCGCGTGAAGAACTGGAGGCCGATAACCTTGCTTAATGTAGACTACAACATTTTTGTTAAATTGTTAGCAAATAGGTTGAGGGAAGTTATCAGCAAGGTTATTGGTGAATGGCAGGTCTGTGCAGTCCCGGGCAGGATATCTGACAACTTGATCCTCCTGAGGGATCTTACCTTCTATGCCCAGAGCAATAATTTGCCCTTTGCAGTTGCTGGATGTGACCTGGAAAAGGCATACGATCGGGTTTCTCATACTTACTTAATGATGGTTTTGAAGAGCCTGGGTTTTCCTGAAGATCTGGTGGGAATGGTGAGGTGCCAGTATAAAGATATAAACAGTAGAATTTTGATCAATGGTAATTTATCCGGGGGTGAGACAAGGGTGTCCCTTGTCCCCGATTCTATTCATCTGCGTTATGGAGCCCTTGGTGAAGCACTTTTGCTGGATAAAGCCTTTAAGGAGATGTTTGTGCCCGGAAGTGATGGAAATAATATTAAAGCCTTATGTTATATGGACGATGTGGCCTTCTTATGCAGCTCAGCAAGAGATCTGAGTAGGGCAGAGCTTCAGCTCAAAATCTTTGGAAGCATGTCTGGTCTAAGCGTTAATTGGGAGAAAAGTAACGCGTGCGTCTTGAGTGGTACGTGTGACGTTTCCCGAGGAAGTTTGAAAGATGTGGAGAAGATCACAGTACTGGGAATACAGTTTGAATGTAATCTGCTGAGTCAAGACAATACTGAAAAAGGAGTGGAAAATTAGAAGGTTGTCATTGTCTGGCAAGACCTTAGTAGTGAAGGCTATAATTTTGCCGTTACTATTATATTTTGGTGTTATCTTTCCTCTGAGTAAGAGGTGGACCCAGAGGGTGATGAGAATGCTGTTTATTTTCTTTTGGGGGTCCAAGATGGAGAGGATTACAAGAGAAGATGTGATGAAGACGGAACAGATGGGTGGTTATAACTTCCCTAATATAGAAAGGTTTCTTGAGTTACAGTGGTGGTTGGTTCATTACAAGGCCTTTTCTGCTGGAGGGAAGACGGCCTCATTAATGAGGTACCTAATTGGTTGGCCGCTTTTGAGATGGGGCTGGTGTGAGAAAGACTTAAGGAGGCCTATGTCCTTGGTTTCTCCTAGTTATTATTTAAGGATGAAAGCCTTTTTTGAGCAAAAAGGGCTCCTCGGGTTGGGGCCTGATGCAGTTAAAAAAACCTGTCTATGGAAATGGCTGAGGAGGGGGGAGGTTGTCTCTAACATTTCCGGGTTGAGTTCCAAGCGGGCTAAGGAGTGTTGGAACAATAGGTCTATTATAGGAATAACTAATAAACAGAAAGAGATTGGATGGATGGTTCTACATAACTGTCTACTTACCTTTGAGTTTTTGAAGTCAAGAGATCTGGTGAGGAGTGAAGTCTGCCCTAGGAAAGACTATGGAGGGAGAGAAAGTATTAGACATGTATTTTGGGAATGTGTCTCCGTGAAAGAGGTATGGAGGAGGATGGAAGGTTTTCTAAAGAGAGTGTTTAATGTGGAGAAAGTGTCTTATGTCTCTGGCGTGTATGGTTTGGGTGGTGGTGGAAAGGAAGCACAGCGGAAGATGGTTATTTTTTCAGCTATCTTTAACCACCTCAATACATGAAATTTTTATCATTTTTTCCCCACAAATAGAGCTTTCTTTTGGTGGTATTTGATCACCTCTGTGGTTTTTATTTATTGCGCTATAAACAAAAGAAGAGCGGCAATTTTGAAAAAACACAATATTTTTTACTTTTTGCTATAATAAATATCCAATTTTTTTTTTTTTTTTTTTTAACAATTTTTTTCCTCAGTTTAGGCCGATGTGTATTCTTCTACATATTTTTGGTAAAAAAAAAATCGCAATAAGCGTATATTGATTGGTTTGCGCAAAAGTTATAGCGTATAAAAAATAGGGGATAGATTTATAGCGTTTTTATTTATTTATTTATTTTTTACTAGTAATGACTGCGATATTGCAGCGGACATATCAGACACTTTTGACACCATTCACATTTATACAGCGATCCGTGCTATAAAAATGCATTGATTACTGTGTAAATGTGACTGGCAGGGAAGGGGTTAACACTAGGGGGCGATTGAGGGGTTAATGTATGACCTAGGGAGGTGATTCTAACTGTGGGGGGAGGGGACTGACTGGGGGAGGTGACCGATCGGTGTCCCTATGTACAAGGGACACACCATCGGTCTCCTCTCCTCTCTGACAGGACGTGGATCTGTGTTTACATGCACAGATCCACGGTCCTGCTCTGTTGCCCGGTAATCGCGGGTGCCCGGCGGACATCGCGGCCACCGGGCACGCGCACAGGGTCCTGAGAGATGCAGCGGGCACGCGCATGCCGCCCCCTAGTGACTCGGGAGGGCGATCATGTCATATGACGTCCGCCCAGAACAAGAGATGCCTCGTCCCGCCGTCATATGACGGTGGGCGGCGGCTTACTGGTTAAAGAGGTGGAAGAGAGAGGAAGACTGTATGGAATGGTGTGTGGCTAAGTTACACTATGTGTTGGTGATGGAAAGGAGGAGGTTGGGGGAGGAGGAGGCAAATGAGGTGTGGAATTTTAAGAAGTGGAGGGTGGGGGGTGTTTTGTAAAAAAATGCTTGATGTGTATAATATTGTACTGTGTTTTTTGATACTTATGACCAGATGATGCAAGGAACGCTGCTCAGTGAAGGAATTGTGAGTTCGTGAAAAAAAAAAAAAAAAATCTGTTCTTATCAGTTTCCAGAGGAGGCGCTGTGCAACTTCGGAGTGTAGGGAGGGCACATGCAAATCCAATAGGGTAATTGGACCTGAAAAGACGGTTCTGCAGTGCCGGTGTCTGGACGCCCAGACGTCAGCGGGGCCGAGTCCGAGCCGTCCGGAAGGGTTCTCCTGGCGAGCATGGGTGCTGCATCTGGGTCTGACCAGAGGGGCAGGTCCCTGGCCTTCTGGCCTAGATTGTGGTAACTCTAGCTACGGACAGTTTTTCGGGACAGAACACTGGCTCCTCTCTAGCAGGGGGGAGGAGCGGTTAGTAATCCCGAATGTAATTAGGAAGGAGTGATGGGAGCGACGGTGGGGCCTGATGGTAAAGGGCTCTCACCAAGCTCCCAGAACCTCATGCCTTCCTGCCTGGAGTGGGGGCTGCTGTGGTCTGGGCTGTTGGTCAGGGTTGGGGTTTGAAAGCCTATGGAGTATGTGCCCCTGGAGTGGCAGTCCAGGGGTGCCAAAAAATCACTGTGAGTGAGGGTCACTTTGATTTGAGGCACCACGGTCACTGCACCATATGACACGCTTTTTTAACACCTGCCTCTTGGGCCGGGCCTTTTGGCTAAGACCAGAGGAATTTTTTATTCCTGGCCCCAGGGCCTGGTCATTGTTTTACACAATGGCCACATTTTCACTCTCCTCTCCACTTATTCCTTCCCCACTTTATTTTATTTATTGCCTGTGTTTGTCACCTTTTTTGTATTTTTGTGTTGTACACGGTTTGTTGCACTGTGTGATGAGTAGGGTTGCAGGTCCTCGGGCCTGCCCTGAAAGTCTTGGGAGGGGGAGGACATGGCCTTTTGGCTTAGTTCGCCCTCTCTCATGGGGTCTCCCTTCGGGGGAGCCTCACCTAGTACTTGGGTGGGTCTGTTTCGGCAGACCCTCCAGAGAAAGGGGTCCGTCTGGTTTCGGCCAGATGGACCAAGTGTAAGTACCCTTGTCCACGTCTGGAGCCTAACGCCCCGGGAGATTCAGGGCAAGGTCCTCTAATTTTAGAGGACTTGTGTACCCGTTGCACTTTTTTGTGTTTCACTCTTTATGTGTGTGCACATTTTTTTGGCACTGGGTGAAGTTTTTGGGTGTGTTTGCACGCCATGGGCTTTCAAAAAAAAATAAATAAAGATGTAGTGCGGGCAGTGTACGTCTCTCCAGCCGTTCCTCCCGCAATGGAATTAGATCATAATGGCAACCCAGCAATACCCAAAAAAAAAAATTACCCGATAGTGTAAAACCTTCTTAAGGTATTTATTGTAAAAAAACAATGCACATAAACAGATGGTGCATAAGATAAAAGCTGCAGCAAAAAGAAAAAAAGTTTATCTTCGTTCGACCGGTTTCGTCTCGATTGGACTTCTTCCAGGGCATGAGGACCACTTCTTGTCACCGCAATATGTACCAAACAAAACCAGCCAAGCCTCGTTTTCACACGCGGGCTTGCTGTGCAATAACCAAGCCTCACTCTGAGAGATACAGTGGGGATGGAAAGTATTCAGACCCTCTTAAATTTTTCACTCTTTGTTATATTGCAGGCATTTGCTAAAATCATTTAAGTTCATTTTTTTCCTCATTAATGTACACACAGCACCCCATATTGACAGAAAAACACAGAATTGTTGACATTTTTGCAGATTTATTAAAAAAGAAAAACTGAAATATCACATGGTCCTAAGTATTCAGACCCTTTGCTGTGACACTCATATATTTAACTCAGGTGCTGTCCATTTCTTCTGATCATCCTTGAGATGGTTCTACACCTTCATTTGAGTCCAGCTGTGTTTGATTATACTGATTGGACTTGATTAGGAAAGCCACACACCTGTCTATATAAGACCTTACAGCTCACAGTGCATGTCAGAGCAAATGAGAATCATGAGATCAAAGGAACTGCCTGAAGAGCTCAGAGACAGAATTGTGGCAAGGCACAGATCTGGCCAAGGTTACTAAAAAATTTCTGCTGCACTTAAGGTTCCTAAGAGCATAGTGGCCTTCAAAATCCTTAAATGGAAGACGTTTGGGATGACCAGAACCCTTCCTAGAGCTGGTGGTCCGGCCAAACTGAGCTACCGGGGGAGAAGAGCCTTGGTGAGAGAGGTAAAGAACCCAAAGATCACTGGCTGAGCTCCAGAGATGCAGTCGGGAGATGGGAGAAAGTTGTAGAAAGTCAACCACCACTGCAGCCCTCCACCAGTCGGGGCTTTATGGCAGAGTGGCCCGACATAAGCCTCTCTTCAGTGCAAGACACACGAAAGCCTGCATGGAGTTTGCTAAAAAACACCTGAAGGACTCCAAGATGGTGAGAAATAAGATTCTCTGGTCTGATGAGACCAAGATAGAACTTTTTTGGCCTTAATTCTAAGTGGTATGTGTGGAGAAAACCAGGCACTGCTCATCACCTGTCCAATACAGTCCCAACAGTGAAGCATGGTGGTGGCAGCATCATGCTGTGGGGTTTTTTTTCAGCTGCAGGGACAGGACGACTGGTTGCAATCAAGGGAAAGATGAATGCGGCCAAGTACAGGGATATCCTGGACGAAAACCTTCTCCAGAGTGCTCAGGACCTCAGACTGGGCCGAAGGTTTACCTTCCAACAAGACAATGACCCTAAGCACACAGCTAAAATAATGAAGGAGTAGCTTCACAACAACTCCGTGACTGTTCTTGAATGGCCCAGCCAGAGCCCTGACTTAAACCCAATTGAGCATCTCTGGAGAGACCTTAAAATGGCTGTCCTCCAACATTTACCATCCAACCTGACAGAACTGGAGAGGATCTGGAATGACGAATGGCAGAGGATCCCCAAATCCAGGTGTGAAAAACTTGTTGCATCTTTCCCAAAAAGACTCATGGCTGTATTAGATCAAAAGGGTGCTTTTACTAAATAATGAGCAAAGGGTCTGAATACTTAGGACCATGTGATATTTCAGTTTTTCTTTTTTAATAAATCTGCAAAAATGTCAACAATTCTCTGTTTTTCTGTCAATATGGGGTGCTGTGTGTACATTAATGAGGAAAAAAATTAACTTAAATGATTTTAGCAAATGGCTGCAATATAACAAAGAGTGAAAAATGTAATGGGGTCTGAATACTTTCCTTCCACACTTTATATGAAAACCTCATGTCTCGTTCATAACAGCGGAAGTAGTGGTCCAACCAAGCCTTATTATCATATCGAGGCTTGCAATATGGCTGCCGAGACATCAAATCCAGGAGTGGGAGTTCCTTTATTTTTGTCCAATCCCACCATTATAGGTGAGAGGGTTAATCGGCTTGGTTGGACAACCACTTCCGCTGTTACGAATTAGACATGAGGTTTTCATATAGCTCTCAGAGTGGAGGCTTGGTTATTGCACAGCAAGCCCGTGTGTGAAAACGAGGCTTAGCTGGTTTTGTGTGGTACATATTGTGGTGACAGGAAGTGTTCCTTATGCCCTGGAAGAAGTCTAAGCGTTACTAAACTGGTCAGACAAGGATATACTGACCAGTCATTGCAATTTTTAAACTTTTTTTTCTGTTTGCTGCAGCTTTTGTCTTATGCACCATCTGTTTATGTTCATTGTTTTTTACATAAAATACTGTACCTAAAGAAGGTTTTACACTATCGGAAGCCCCTTGTTTGTTTTTTGGGTATTGCTGGGTTTCCATGGAGATCTAATTCTATTGTGGGAGGAACAGCTGGAGAGACATACACTGCCTGCACTACATCTTTATGGATGCCTAACAGCTGATATATCCAAATGCGCTCTTGACCTTTCATAATAGAGCGTCCATCTTGTGGGATAAGTGCACATCCTGACTTTATGTTGGTGATATCACATGGTGGAGGATATCGTTGGATACACCTTGCAATAAGCACCATAATCCAGTAGTCTTTGCTGTGTCTTCACACTTGATCTTTTGGAATTAGATCACTATTTGGATTTTTTTGTATATCAGTGAATATTAAGCGCATTGTGTTATATTTCACATCATATTATTGCTGCTATTATATGTTTCATTTTGGTACACAAGCGCAGTATTGTTTTTGTTTTTTTTTCTTACAAGATCAGCAGTGAACAGGGTTAAGCAAAATAACAGGAGCTACATATAAACTTTATTGCAAAAAACAGGTTCACTAATATACTAGAAGATATACTACAGATATACAGTACCACAGATCTAGCTACATTATGTGGCACTGTGCATGTGAGATAATAACAATAGAACAAACTTATTACTTGGAGCAACAACAAAGTTTCCTATGGCACTCGTTTCTACCAAGCCATTGGACAATAACTCAGCATCATCACTTTTGTCCAATAAGGACAGAGGTGAAAGATGATGCAGTAAAGCCGTCCAATGAATAGTAGAATGTGTTTGCTGGCTGTGCAACGTGACAGAAGTAGGTGAATTAGAAGCCTGGCTGACAAAATTGCAAATCATTTAGTTGTTTACCTAGCATTTCAATAAATAAAAAACCTGATACTAAAAAAGCAATAAACTTTCTAGACATTTCTCTATTTACAGTAAAATGTAATTACAACTAAACCAGTTAAGAAATAGATGGGACTTGAATGCCATTCCAAACTAAAATATGCACATAGGTAAAATCAATATATTTATTGTTACAAAAGTTTAAAGTATATACCTCCCATAGTAAATATGGACAAAGTTATCATCAATTTTTATTGTGTACAAAAATATAAAATCATATTTATTACAGATATATTATAAAAAGCAATTCATCACATATGTACAATGTCAGTAAACCATACCAGCACTGTATCTCCAGGACATCCTGCTTAGAATATTGACAGAGTTAGCTGAAAATAGGGTCAGGGTTGAGCGTTTCGTGGGTAGCCCCGCTTCCTCATGACCTCGCAGACCTTTTTCATATCCACATATGACAAATGTACTAATGTACAAACTAAGAACAAACAAAACATTAAATTATTATCCAATCATCATTAATAATGACAACATTAATATTGTACATTTGAGCATACAGAAGGCAGGTTCAGACACAGTCTGCTAGACAGTTTAATCCCTATGCCAAAGTAACTCAGAATATGGTTCTGTACCACTAGACTGGAATGAACACATAAATCAGCAAACCCCGTAATAAACAGTGTATATAATAGCAATGTGAACTTTAACTAGTCTAGAGTGCACTCTGAGAGAATATATAGGATATGGTGCAATATCCCCTGAGAGGCACCTCTTAGCATAAGCAGTAGGTGAATGTTTCTGTGTAGCAGCTGTAAAGAGACAGTCTTTATCCCTAAATATTCAGCTGGCTAACGTTGGGGCCCAGTTGTACCATTGGTGCATAAAAGAATAGTCCTAGTCAAGCCTGCAAGCAGCATTGAGGCTACTAGATGGCTGTATGATCAGTTCCTAGAGGACTCAGGTTCTCTAGCAGTAAATCTCCACAGCAGCAGGTCACAACTCCAAGTGATATCGCAGCTCACTATCCGGTCACACACAGTGATTAGTTCACTCTCTGCTCTGCACCCAGGTGACTCTAGCTGTTGGCACCCTCAACCTGCATCCTGCTCAGGCTGCTGATATGCAGCAGTGATGGTGTACACTGGACAATTATGTGCACTCTCCGGTCTCCCTCATGGCAAGTGGAAGCTGTGTGTTGTACAGCCTAAGAAAAAGCAGCTCTTTCCCTTCCTCCTGGCAATCTCTCTCTGGGAAATGAAATTCAAACGCTTTTGTTTGTTGTTTATCAAGATTTTTCCATACAAAAGTACAAAAGGCCATATGCAAGAATAACATGTTAGTGAGGGCATCAAGACAAAAAAACATAACCTTCCCTGTGTAAAATAGTATGAGAAGTCATTTACAAGAAAAAGCAAGAGGCTTAACATCATTGAGTAGCTGTAGAACAACTGATATCAAAGTGTCAGGCTTAAGAAAGATATCTGGTGGTGGATTCTGCCAAAGGAGTACCCCAAGGAGTGGAAGCAGGTATTGATCGTAACCAGAAAGGGAAATAAAGGTTAGCAAGGTTATTAACATATGTACATTTAAATCAAGTATATATATGCGTATAAATTAGATGGAATGCCTAGGGGGGAATATGATGGGTCTAGGAGCCAGAAGAGTCTCAGATCCTAAGTTTGCTCAGAGTGTTTGTTAGGTCTGCGCGCAGATACCAGTCAGTAAAACAGAAGGGCCTCATGTGTAAGGAGATTTCTTCTGGAGTAAAGGAATATTCCATAAAATGACGCCATCTGGTAATAAAACGTTTTAAGGATTTGAAGCTTTGGGTGACAGTGTCCATTTTTTCCATGAAGAATAAAGTTTGAAGTGCTTGTGTCACCAAGGCAATTTGAGGCGGGGTGGGGTGGATCCAAGCCTGCATGAAGACTGTCAGGGATGTTATACACAGACATCCAATACAGGCGATCAGATCGTTGGGCTGCACCAAGGAATCAGGGACAAACAAGTAAATGGAAAAAGTATGTTTACTAAAGATAAAGACACACGTGCAAACCAAACAGCAAACCGTAAACAAGTGCAAGACACAGCAAACCCCAAAACCACCTAACTAACTATCTAACTAATATATACAGTATACACAAGCAAAGGAAACAAACATGAAATAAACAAGGCAGGGACAAAAGCAAAAGGGGAACAGAAGTGGGGTATAAGGAAGCAGACTGTAAAGGGAGCAGGTAACAGGGAAGAGATCTCAAGGACATGATTCACGGAACGGGTCCAGGAACAAGCAGGAACAAGTAGAAACAAAAGCAGGTACAGGCAGGGACAAGGCTAGCAGAGGGAATTCTGAAGCAATGAGCTTGGGCTCAGGGCGGGTTTATATAGACCAGCAGACTCACAACAGGTGTGATTGATAGCTGGTCAGTAGTCCAGGCAGGGAGACACCCGCTGGTGGCCATCAGAATTACACCCTTTGGTGCTAAGCGTAACAGTGCCACCAGCAAATGAAACCAGTAATGACACCGTTCCTGACAAAGACTCTGCGGGCTGTGAGGACACATATGTGAATCTATTGAGGGAGAGAGACACTAGTAGATGATGAGGGGGTAGCCAGTGGAGTGTCACAGCTGAAAAGGCATAGCATAGGGTCTTTGGGCAGAGTAAGATGCTAAATCTTGTCACATGTACTTTAGTATCTGATCCCAAAAGGTAGTAGTCACTTGGCAGGTCAAACACTTTTGATTACAGTAGAATCTCTCTTCTCTGGACTAGAGTTTCCACAGTACAGTGCTGCCTGACTAGGTCTTTTGAACTCTTCCTGCTCAGCAGCTCCCTTCTCTTGCTGATATAGCTGTTACCTAGTTCAGCACCGCAGCAGCCAGTGTTCCTTTTACTCTCCATTTTTAGCCAAGCACTTTGCAAACTACCAAAATGCCAAAGACCTGATGTATGGGAGGTCATGCTGATCAGGTAAGGGGCTGGGGTGCAACTTGGGGTCGGAACATGCTTTTGAACACAGCATTTCATGTTATCACTGTATATTCACAAGGTGTGTTGCCTTTTTATGATTATAGCATCATTATATTATTAAGAGTATTTTTGATTGTATTTTGCATATTTCTGTGCAAGTTCTGATTTGGCACTTTTTTGCCATCTATTTATCCACTATATATGATTTTGCTCATCACTTGCTGAGATATAGGAAATGAGTGCAACTTGTTTTATCTAGTCTAGATTTTTTTGCAGGCTGTCAGTAAAATTCTTGGCAAACCTGTCCCCTACCTTTCAGTCCTTCGCCTGCTCTTCATGGAAGGCATCCAAACTGGAGTTAACTCTTCTGAGGCTGTGGGGGTGTGCCATACCACAAAAATAGTCATCCTCAGAAATACAGAAAATACAGTTTAAACATATACAATATTTAATATAGATAACATTCGAGCAAATTATTTTGTCAACAGAAAAAGAATAACCTAGCTGGTAATATAGCACTTATTTTGGTAGCTGGTTCTTCTGTGAACGGTAACACATTGCACCAAAGTGCCGTCCAGCTGAGAATTTGAATCCTTGAATCCTGTAAGTCTAAATGCTTTTTCTGCGAGGTATTGTGCTTAGTATTGTACGTGCTAGGAAAGTCTAATTGGCAGTGTGAAGGTGGGGAAGTACAGATTATAGTGGATTGTGCTCAAGAGCACACTGTGCTGAATACTTGTTTAAAAAGAGAAAGTTTCTCCTCACTACATTTTTTTTTTAAATTTGCAGTGTACGGAAATTGTATTTTTATAGTAATAAAACCTTACTATACTACTGATTGCTTAGCTATTAAAAATCAAACAAGTGTGTCTCACTTCCCATTCTACATTCTCTTTAATGTAAGATTAATAAATGAACGCAGAATGCAGCAGTAACAGGAACGGAATCTAGAAGGCAGAAACCTGCCTAATCCACGCAAAGCTACAATTTTAGTTTTGGGTCAATGTACACCTCAAAGACAAATGCTGTTATTTTTTTTTATTTAATTTTTTATGTACTTTATATCAGATGGTAGCTTTAAAGTGTTGCTAAACCCAGTACCCTGCATTCACTATATCTGGTCTCCCACAGTACACAGAACATGTAAATTATTTTTGTAAATACACTATATTGTCAAAAGTATTGAGACACCTACCTTTACACACACATGAATGGCATCCCAGTCTTATAGGACGTACACACGGTCGGACTTTGTTCGGACATTCCGACAACAAAATCCTAGGATTTTTTCCGACGGATGTTGGCTCAAACTTGTTTTGCCTACACACGGTCGCACAAAGTTGTCGGAATTTCCGATCGACAACCACGCGGTCACGTACACCACGTACGACGAGACTAGAAAAGGCCGGTTCAGAACCAAGCGCGGCACCCTTTGGGCTCCTTTTGCTAATCTCGTGTTAGTAAAAGTTTGGTGAGAGACGATTCGCGCTTTTTCAGACTCGTGGCTTTCAGATCGTTTTCTGCCGTTCAGTTTGTGCTTGTGGGTTTGTATCTGCTCTTCAGTGCGTGCAGTCAGTTCGTATCAGAGTTTTCTGTGTGATCTTGCCTGCTCGTTGCTGTTTTTCAGGTCGCTCTTCACAGGCCTTGCTGTTCTTCAGTGCGTTCTGTTACTTCGTTCTGAGCAGCCGACCGTTTTCTAGCCATGTTTCGCATGCGTACTCCTCGTAGAGTTCGTGCTGTGCAGGGGCTTGGTGTTGGGGTCCTGACCTTAACACAAGTCCAGTCCATGAACAGGGTGAGGAGGAGTTCATGGACCAAGAATTGGTTGCTTCAGCGTGACCAGTTCTGTCATATGCCTTTGCTCCGTGAGATCCGTGAGAATAATCCTGATGATTTCAGGAACTTTCTCAGGATGACGGACCCCGTGTTTCACCGTTTGTTGGCTTCGCTGACCCCCTATATTAGCAGGCAGGATACCTGCATGAGGCAAGCCATCACTGCGGAGCAGAGGTTGGTCGCTACCTTGCGGTATTTGGCCACAGGGAGAAGCCTGCAGGACCTCAAGTTCTCGACAGGCATCTCCCCCCAGGCTCTGGGGATCATTATCCCAGAGACCTGTTCTGCCATCATCCAGGTCCTGCAGAAGGAGTATATGAAGGTAAGATTTTTTTCCTTTTATATCACATTTTATTGTATTGAATGTTTGCTAATATATTGTATTTCTTTCCTCATTCCCTAATTACCATGACTGTAATATGCTGTGAATGTCCCCTTTGTTCTCAAGCATGCTGGATTTTTATGTAATTATTATTTTATGTCCTTCATACATATTTGCCCTTCAATAACCTCTCCAGCATGGTGTCTCCTGCCCCTATATTCACCTCATGTAGTCACTTAACAATGTATTTTATTAGCTCTATAGTAGTGCTTTACCCCAAACACCCCCTAAAATGTTTGGAAATGTTATTTTTGATTTAAATTCAGGCAGAGTGCCAGAGGCTTTTTTTTGTGGTGTACCCAAATTTTTTGTAACCCTCCCTCCCCCAACTGCTAAGTCAGCTGATCCCAATTCTCTATCCTCAATCATCTATCTGCTGACTTTGCCAAACCCATACACACTATACCCACCTCTTTACTGGTCAGATTTATGGATGAATTCCCCAAAGCATGTAGTGCAAGGGCCTGCCTGTATACTTTCCAATGGTACTGTTTAAAGTTTTTGTATCCTATTATTATCTTGATAGGTAATAGCAGAATGTTCAAATGTGCTCAAATGTGTACAATGTGTATTTATATCTTTGTATTATGACACTTCTTACCTGTCCAGTGGTCTGCCAATAGTGTAACTAAGGAGGGGCTGTTCCAAGTAATACCCTGTATTTAGGCATTCATCTCTCAATGAAGTGAAGAGGGTTACCTGTCCAAGAGTCCCCCCCCCCATAATGTTAGAAATGGCCCATGAGGGGGGGAGGGGGAATATGATAGGTGTACCTTATACTTTGTTGTTGTTAAATTCCCCTTAATAAATGCTATCTGGAGGTTGCCCCATAATGTTTGTGTATAATCTGCTTGCCATGTTTCTGTGAAAAAATAGTAATGTTTATTGTTTTTTCCTCAACAGTTTCCTTCAACGCCACAGGAATGGCAGACTGTGGCCTCCCACTTTGCCCAGCGGTGGGATTTTCCTAACTGCGGAGGGGCAATTGATGGGAAACACGTCCACATCGTCCCACCACCCAACTCGGGGTCGTACTATTATAATTACAAGGGGTTTAATAGTATAGTGATGTTGGTGGTGGTGTCGGCTGATTACGACTTCTTGTATGTGGACGTGGGGAAGAATGGCCGGATGTCCGATGGTGGAGTCATCGCCCAGACGGAGTTCTACAGGCGTCTCCAGAATGGCAGCTTGGACTTGCCACCTCCAGAGGACAATGTTGAAGGTCTCCCATTTGTGTTCGTTGCTGATGAAGCATTTGCGCTGGGGGACCACCTGATGCGGCCATTCCCGATGAGAACCCTCACCCCGGAACAGAGGGTTTTTAATTACCGGCTGGCCAGAGCCCGAAGAGTGGTGGAGAACACATTTGGAATCCTGGCCAGCCGGTTCCGATTATTTCTGACACCCATCCATATGGCGGAGTATAAACTGAACCATATAATACTTGCCTGCTGTGTTCTCCATAATTTTTTAAGAAAACATTCAGCCAACTATGCTGGCTCAGTTGGGCCTGAGGCCGGAATCCCAAATCCATCAACACTGACGGCGCTTGAAAGTGGCCGTCCTGGTTTGCCCTCCCTGAGTGCCCGTGATGTCCGGTTACGATACCTGGAGTTCTTTGCGGGTAGGGGGGGCTATCAATATGCCAGACAATCTGTGAAACCTTTTTCAAATAAAAAACAACCAAAAGAAATTCTTTGTGGACATTTACTGCTTGTGTTTGTTTTAGCTGACCCTGACAGAAATGTGTTGAGTGCAAAAAATGTCGTGATTGGGTAACCTTATAAAAAACAGTGTTGGCTGGTACTTCCTAAATGCAAAAACACATTTCACTACAAGTGCACTTGCAACTGCACTGAACCTGCACTTGTAGTGCAAAGTGGATTTGCCCTTAGGAAATAACCCCCATTTTTGCATAAAACAGCAATTACATCACCCCAAAAGTGTTGTAGTGTTGAGACAATAATCCACACATTCTTGAGTAAGCCACTTTTTTATACCTGCACAATCACATGTGCATTTCCCAAAGGTTTTTAAAACAAACCAACATGTTTGTTGTATAACAATGTTTGCAGTAGCATTATCAAAAATCGAAATATCCATTTCAGATAAAACCTGGCCTGTGTAAAACCAACAAGAAAGCCAAAAAACTTGAACTTACAAAGTTCACATATGGTGTAACCTGAAGGCTATATCAGACATGAGTATTTAGGAACTGTGTTTGATATAGCGTTCAGATGGGGGGAAATCACCCCTGGAAAAGCCAAATTTGGAAGATGCACACCAATTTACGAATGTCAACATGTGCTATCTGCCATCAGGGGGGATCAAGGGACGTGTTTTGGTGGAGCAAGCCCTGACTCAACACGACTTTATAATTGAGGAAGGGGTTGCACCCCCAAAACGCGTCCATTGATCTCCCGTGATGGCAGATAGCACATGTTGGCACACTGTGTGCATCCTCCAAATTTGGCTTTTCTAAACATTGAAAAAATTTTTGGAAGATTGGACCACAATAAAACAGGTGATTTTGTGGGGTTTAAATTCGCCCCAAAACATCAATGATGTTATTATTTTTTTTAATAACATCACTGATTTGTTGCTGTATGTTGTGCAATTCGAGATTACACCCCATGATCTCCCCGATCAGTATCTGGGCACTTTCAGATGTGAAACGTTCTCTCTCCCTCACATCACGATCACCTAAAAAGAGATAAAGAACAAAAAAAAAGGTCTCAAAAATCTGCCAACATCCATCTCTTTTACCTGAGCCTGTGGTCGCAGACACTCACCTGTTGTGGTGCCAATCTCCACCACATCTTCTTCTTCCTCCTGCTCAGCTTCTTGTGTTGGTGTTATTTCCCCTTCTTCCAGAGGTGGGGGGTCTGTGTTCTCCTGGGATGAGGGGTGTCCTCCGAGTCTTTTCTCCCCTATGTAAAACAAAAATGGTATACTTAGCACACAGATATTTGATGGCAGAACTAGAAATAGGAAACATTGCTTGGAAGTGGGGTACAATTGTCTATTTTAGCCGAGTTCCAAGATGTATATTTTTTATTGCCCTTTGTCAAGCTGCAATACTTTACCTGTTTGGTACAAGCTTCACAGATGTAGCCCCCCTATAGTATACACTGGAGCACCTGTGTGCCCCCCCTAATAAAAATGGTGTTCTTGTGTCCCACAATAGTGCTCCAGTGTCCAGATGTGAAAACAGCTGCTTAGTGTCCTCTCCTTACACACAATCTAGTTGGCATTTCATTCTAGTAACAAACCCATCTACACAAACAAATATTTGGCATCCAAGTAGGCCCCAAAAAATGTGTGAAAATGCATATGGCCTAAACAATGGTGTTCTAGAGGCCGAAAGAAAAATGTTTGATACGAACGAATAATGGGCCCATGAACATTAAAGTTGCCCTTTTAAACGTTACAATTAATAAAAGCATATGGAGCAGAACGAACGGAATAAAGACAGAAAGAATAGGAACACAGCACTTTTACTTACTTTTTTGCAGCACTCTCCGGATCTTTCGGTACTGCTCTGGCTCTCTCAACTTCAGGTCCGACCACCGCTTCCTGAGCTGATCTTTAGATCTTCGTACCCCGAAATTCCTGTGAAGGCTTTTGATCACTTTAGCAATGATTTTGGCCTTTCGGATGTTGGGGTGGGGGTAAGGCCCATATTTTCCGTCATAGTCGGACTTCTTCATGATGTCGACCATCTCCAACATCTCCCCAAACGACATATTTGTGGCCTTAAAACGTCTCCTTCTGGATCGGGACGTGCCTGGATCCGGGCTTTCCTCCTCCTCGTTGCTAGAATTAGCATGCACCTGCTGTAACTCCGCCATCATGCTCTTCACCCACTGCGCCGAACGAAAAGGGGCGGGGAATAGACTAGAAAGAACGTCAGGGGCGGGCGGAGTTACACGCATGCGCAGTGTGTATAAAGCGTAACACGCGTGCGTATTACGTATGATCTGTGAGCGGAGGAAGGAGCATTGGACGCGCCGATCGTAAGAACGAAGGTAAGAGACAAACTTGTGCCTATACTGCTTCTAGATTGAGGCCTATATTGTAACAAGATTAGGAGAGTTTTGTGTGACATTAGGCTTTGTCTTGTGTTGTGTCTTGCAGTGAACATGGATATCTTAATGAAAGACAATGACTTCATGTCAGTATTCGTAGAGATGCTAAGTGAGCTGCCCTGTCTGTGGGAGATTACCCACCCCCATTTCAAGAACCAAGCAAAGAGGAAGGCAGCACTGGAGCAATTGTGTGCAATTGTGAAGCAGGTGATCCCCACGGCAGACATCACCTATTTAAAGATTTTCATTGGTGGCCTGAGGAGCACATATCTGAGGGAGCGCAAGAAAGTCCTGGATTCGCAGAGATCCAGACAGCAGATGACATCTATGTCCCCAGGATGTTGCACTACGACAGGCTGCACTTTCTGGCAGGCCAGACTGAACCCAGGCCATCCCTCTCCAGTCTTCCTTCCACGCTTCCTTCCCCCCTGGCTGAGGCTTCTGACGCCCAACCTGGGCCTTCCAGGCGATATGTGGAGGAGCCCAGCTTGAGCCAGGTATAGCATTCCTCTAAATATTTCTGCTTGTCCAATCAATGATGTTAACTAGATGTTAGTTGGGAGTACTAATTTAGGATTGTGATTGATGAAGCAAAACATTACAACCATGTCCCTTTTTCATACACAGGAAAGTCTCAGCCAGGAGGTGGCCGGGCCGAGCCGGCTGGCTGATCTGCAGGTCCCTCCACCCCCCCTGAAAAGAGAAAGTGGCAGTAGGAGGAGTACCCTAGAGGAGGCTGCTATAGCATTCTTTTGGAGGGCTACAGAGGTCCTGGGAGAACCCCACACCATGGAGGAGAACATTGCTGCCTTCATAGCCTATAAAATGCAGAGGATGGAGGAGGGCCAAAAAGTCTGGTGTGAGGCCCTCATATCGGAGGCTCTGGAGAAAGGTATGAGGGGCCAAATTACACCTCAGACACATCTTTGGGATGGTCCTCCTCCTCCTCCTGCAGGTCCTCCTCCTCCTCCTCCCTCTCCTCCAGGTCCTCCCAGTCCTCCTCCAGGTCCCCCCAGTCCTCCTCCAGGTCCCCCCAGTCCTCCTCCTCCTCCAGGTCCTACTCCTCCTCCTGCCACATCTCCAACTGCACAGCCACAGCCCGGAAGGAAGCGTGGAAGGAAGACCAGACAGTGATTGCCCTGGGTTCAGTCTGGTCGGCCAAAAAATGCAGCCTCTTGTGGTACCACAGCCTGGGGACACAGATGTCATCTGCTGCTATCCAGATCTCTGCGAATCCCGGACCAGACTGCCCTCCCTTAGATATGGACTCCTCAGGCCACCAATTTTGATGTTGAAGAATTGTTGTCTGCCGTGGGGGTCCCAGGCTTCGCTAATTTCTGCTGTTGATCCAGTGTTGCCTCCCTCTTTGTTTGGTTCTGATCCCTTAATAAAGGATTTTTGTTTTGAATTATACTCTCCTATGTGTTTTACTTCAAAAATGACAGTTGGTTTGTGAGGATTCAGGTACATTTCAAATATACAATGTGAAATGAACAAGGGACACCAACACCAAACAATCTCCTTGAGATTAAGTAATAAAAGATATCAATGGTGTTGGGGTAACTTGACACACAAAACACACACAAAAATATTCTGGAGTAAAAATAAAAATAACATTGAACAAAGATCAGCCTTGAAAAAAATCCAAACATTAAAGAAAAAAAAAGGCTTAAAATCCAAAAAAAATAAAAATAAAAAATATAAAACTGTCAGATGTGACAACTAATAACAATATATTCAGGGAATCCACACACAAATAAAAGTTTGTGAGAAGTGTGTGTGAATATGAGCAGCAAAACTACTTAATTCTTGTCACATTATAAAGAAGAAGAGAGTGCGCTGTATTAAACCATTTTTAACATTGCAGCGTGACGAAAGTGCTGTATCCATTGCGAACGCTAAGTTTACCAGAACGAGCTGTCCCGTGTCGGAATTTCTTCTGAGCATGCGTGGCACTTTGTGCGTCGGAACAGGCCACACACGGTCGGAATTGACGCGATCGGATTTTGTTGTCGGAAAATTTTATCTCCTGCTCTCCAACTTTGTGTGTCGGAAAATCCGATGGAAAATGTCCGATGGCGCCCACACACGGTCGGAATTTCCGACAACACGCTCCGATCGGACATTGTCCATCGGAAAATCCGACCGTGTGTACGGGGCATTAGTCTGTAGGGTTCAATACTGAGTTGACCCACCCTTTGCAGCTATAACAGCTTCAACTCTTCTGGGAAAGCTGTCCACAAGGTTTAGGAGTGTGTCTATGGGAACGTTTGACCATTTTTCCAGAAGCACATTTGTGAGGTCAGGTACTGATGTTGGACGCGAAGGACTGTCTCGAGTCTTGGCTATAATTCATCCCAAAGGTGTTCAATCGGGTTGAGGTCAGGAATCTGTGCAGGCCAAATTAAGTTCCTCCACCCCAAACTCGCTCATCCAGGTCTTTATGGACCTTGCTTGTGCACTGGTTCAAATCATTTGGTGGAGAGGGAATTATGGTCTGGGGTTGTTTTTCAGGGGTTGGGCTTGTCTTCTTAGTTCCAGTAAAGGGAACTCTTAAGGTGCCAGCATACCAAGACATTTTGGACAATTTCATGCTTCTAACTTTGTCGGAACAGTTTGAGGTTGGCCCCTTCCTGTTCCAACATGACTGCGCACCAGTGCAGAAAGTAAGGTCTATAAAGGCATGGATGAGCGAGTTTGGGGTGGAGGAACGTGACTGGCCTTTAGAGAGTTTTGACAATAACCCGACAGAACATCTTTGGGATGAATTAGTGTGGAGACTGCAAGCCAGGCCTTCTTGTCCAACATCAGTATCTGACCTCACAAATGCGCTTCTGTAAGAATGGTCAAACATTTCCATAGACACACTCCTAAACCTTGTGGACAGCCTTCCCAGAAGAGTTGAAGCTGTTATAGCTTTAAAGTATGGGCCAACTCAATATTGAACCCTACAGACTAAAACTGGGGTGCCATTAAATTTCATGTGCGTGTAAAGGCAGGCATCCCAATACTTTTGACAATATAGTAAAAAAAGTGCTAAATATCTTTTCTTACTACTTCTATCATTACTTAGCCGAGCACTGGTTAAAGCTTGTAGGAGGAGTTTTCATTCTCCTCTGACCGTCCTATGAGGCTGCATGACTCCTGACCCTCTGTCTGGACAGGGCTAATTGGCCCTGTTTTATACAGTTCAAATACCTTTTCCCGCAGATCCTTTGACAATTATTTTGCTTTCCTCGTGACTCAGAATCCAGAAACGTCAGTGCAGCACTGGATGAAAGATGTAAGGGTCTGTCAGGAGTCCAGAAACTCATTGACCTTTAATACACACACACACACTAATTACAAGCAAACAGATCACAGGTGAGGATGGTTACCTTTAATAGCCATTCAAACCCCTTTGTGTCAACTTGTGTGCAAGTTATCAGGTCAAAATCACCAGGGTATGTAAACTTTTGATCAGTTGATTAATAATAAATGGCTTCAGCCAACCCTCACATTTTTTGTAAATATTTTACTATATCTTTAACACTGAAGAAATGACACTTTGCTACAATGTAAAGTAGTGAGTGTACAGCTTATATAACAGTGTAAATTTACTGTCCCCTCAAAATAACTCAACACACAGCCATTAATGTCTAAACCGCTGGCAACAAAAGTGAGCACACCCCTAAGTGAAAATGTCCAAATTGGGCCCAAAGTATCAATATTTTGTGTGTCCACCATTATTTTCCAGTACTGCCTTAACCCTCTTGGGCATGGAGTTCACCAGAGCTCCACAGGTTGCCACTGGAGTCTTCTTCCACTCCTCCATAACGACATCATGGAGCTGGTAGATGTTAGAGACCTTGCGCTCCTCCACAATCCATTTGAGGATGCCCCACATATGCAAGGCAGTGGTCATCTTGGAAGTGTGTTTGGAGCCGTTATGCTGGAATACTGCCCTGCGGTCCAGTCTCTGAAGGGAGGGGATCATTCTCAGCTTCAGTATGTCACAGTACATGTTGAAATTCATGGTTCCCTCAATGAACTGTAGCTCCTCAGTGCCGGCAGCACTCATGCAGCCCCAGACCATGACATTTCCACCCCCATGCTTGACTGTAGGCAAGACACACTTGTCTTTGTACTTCTCACCTGGTTGCCGCCACACACGCTTGACACCATCTGAACCAAATAAGTTGATCTTGGTCTCATCAGACCACAGGACATGGTTCCAGTAATCCATGTCCTTAGTCTGCTTGTGTTCTGCAAACTGCTTGCAGGTTTTCTTGTGCATCATCTTTAGAAGAGGCTTCCTTCTGGGACAACAGCAATGCAGACCAATTTGATGCAGTGTGTGGCGTATGGTCTAAGCACTGACAGGCTGACCCCTCACCCCTTCAACCTCTGCAGCAATGCTGGCAGCACTCATACGTCTATTTCCCAAAGACAACCTCTGGATATGATGCTGAGCACGTGCACTCAACTTCTTTGGTCGACCATGGAAAGGCCTGTTCTGAGTGGAACCTGTCCTGTTAAACCATTGTATGGTCTTGGCCACGGTGTTGCAGCTCAGTTTCAGGGTCTTGGCAATCTTCTTATAGCCTAGGCCATCTTTATGTAGAGTAACAATTCCTTTTTTCAGATCCTCAGAGAGTTCTTTACCATGAGGTTCCATGCTGAACTTCCAGTGACAAGTATGAGAGAGTAATGCCGCGTACACACGGTCGGATTTTCCGACAACAAATGTTCGATGGGAGCTTGTTGTCAGAAATTCCGATAGTGTGTAGGCTCCATCGGACATTATCAATTCCGATTATGTGTACACAATTCCGACGCACAAAGTTCCACGCATGCTCTGAATCAATTACGAGACGGAAGTGCTCGGTCTGGTAAAACTAGCATTCGTAATGGAGATAGCACATTCGTCACGCTGCAAATTTTAAAATCTTTTAATGCAGCACAATCTCTTCTTCTTTATAATGCTAGAATAAAGAAGTTGTTTTGCGGCTGATATTCACACAGAGTTCTGACAACCTGATTTCTTTATTATTTCTCGTGATCTTATGAATAATTTTTTTTTCCGTCAGATCTCCATGATAATATTTGTTTATAGTGTGTTTTTTTTTATCCAGATCTCCTTTTTTTTATAGTGATCTCCGTAATTTTTTTCTTTCGTTTTGTGTCAAGTTACCACAACACCATTATTATCTTGTATTTTTTAACTTCAAGGAGGTTGGTGTTGGTCTCCCTTGTTAATTTAACATTGTATTTTTGAAATGTACCTGCCTACGCACAAACCAACTGTCCTTTTTGAAGTAAAACACATAGGCAAGTATTTGAGAAAAATAAATAGCCATTTATTATGGGTCATAACAAAATAAAGAGGAAGGCAGCGCTGGAGAAACTGATGAAATTTGCGAAGCTTTTGTACCCCAGACATCAATTATTTTACAGTCAAAATTGTTGGCCTGAGGAGTCCTTATAGTAGTGAGCACAGTCCGGTCCAGGACTACAAGAGATCAGGAACAGCAGCAGATGACATATCTGTCCCCAGGCTGTGGTCTTACAACAGCCTACGTCTTTTGTCAGACCAGACAGAACCCAAGCCATCATTTTCTTGTCTTCCTTCCACGCTTGCTTCCAGGCTGTGGCTCTGGTGTTGTAGTTGTGGCAGGAGGAGGAGGAGGAGGACTATGGTTGAACTCACAAACGTGGCTTTGGCTTGTGAGTTCCCTTATTTAGGGCTTGTAAGATAACTTCCTCACATAAGAAGTGTTGGCCCTCCTCCATTTCCTGCATTTTGCAGGCTGCCATGTAGGCATAGTTCTCTTTATTATGGGGGGGGGGGTTCTGAGGGCCACAGTAGCCTTCCGAAATAGGCCAAGTGCTGCCTCCTCCAGGTTACTCCTCTTCCTGGGACTTTTTCTTGGAAGGCGGAGGGAAGGGACCTGGGATTTGGGCAGGCTACTGGGCCCAGCCACCTCCTGGCTGCCACTTACCCACGCCACCTCCAGGTTGCCACTTTCCATGGCCTCCTCCTGGCTGAGACTTTCCTGTGTATGAAAAATGGACATAGTTTTAGTTTTTGGTTCATCAATCACACACAATTTTTAGCTCATGACTGTTGCAAATTGAATGGTAATAAATAGAAAAGACTATCATTCTGACCCCAGCGTTTTTCATTCTTGTCCCAATCATTTGTGGTCACTAATGTCTATTGATATGTGAAACACTTTGTAAAATCAGAAATTACTGATCAATAATATTGAAGGAAGATTGGAGATTGCTGGCCTGGGTTCAGTCTGGACTGCCAGAAAGTGCAGTCTGTCATAGTACCACAGCCTGGGTACATAAATGTCATCTGCTGCAGCTCCTGATCTCTGGGAATCCTGGGCCTTCTTGCACTCCCTATTATAAGTGCTCATCATGCCACCAATTAGGGACTTCAAATAGGGGATGTCTGCCTTGGGGATCACAGCCTTCACAAATTCCAGCAACTGATCCAGCGCTGCCTTCCTCTTTGGTTTATTGTTATAAAAGAGGTGGTTTACCTGCCACAGACAGGGCAGCTCCCTGTACATATCAAGGAGTATGGGGATAAAGTCCTCATCATTGAATAGATCCATTTTCTCTGCAAGACACAAGACAAGACAAACCCTAATGTCAGCCTAAACTCTCCTAATCTTGTCCCAATATAGGCCTCAATCTAGAAGCAGTATAGGCCACTGATGCACCAAGTGAAACTTGAACCTTCGTTAGAACGATCGGAGCTTCCGCTACACCTTCCTCCGCTCACAGATCGTACGTATGACGCACGCATGTAACGCTTTATATACACTGCACATGCCTGAAACTCCACCTCCCCCTGACATTCTTTCTAGTCTATTCTTCGCCCCTTGTCTTTCGGCGCAGTGGGAGAGCCCATGGCGGACAAAGAGCAAGTGCATGCAGACAGCAGCAGCAGCAATGACAAAAGGCCGGAGCCACAAAGGTCCCGATCCTGGAGGAGATTTAAGGCCTCAAATATGTCCTTTATAGAGATTGTGGAGATGGCGGACATCTTGAAGAGGGCTGACTATGATGGGAAGCATGGACCTTACCCAAAGCCAAATGTCAGAAAGGCCAAGATCATGGCTAAAGTTGTGAGAAGTCTGCACAGGAATTTTGGGGTACTGCGATCCAAAGATCAATTGAGGAAACTCTGGTCAGACCTGAAATTGAGGAAGCAGGATCAGTACAGAAAGATCAAGAGATTTCTTCAAAAAAGTAAGTAGTTGTCGTGTGTTCCTATTATTAGTATTACTTGCATGCTGCTCCATGTGCTTTTCTTTACTGTTGTACAGTTTAAAATGGCAACTTTCAGGTTCGTGGGCACAGTAATCCTTTGTAGTAAATATCGTTCATTTGCCCACTAATACGATGTTTTTGGCAGATCCAGGTTAACTACATTTGTTCAGGCCTATTTGTATTCAAAGAAGTTTATGACATTGTTGTCTAGATGGGTTTGTAACTAGAATGAAATGCAAATTTGATTCAGTGAAAGGAGAGGACACTCAGCAGCTGTTTACACATCTGGAAGCAGGAGCACTAGTGTGGGACACCAGAACAAACTTTTTAGGGTGTCCCACACAGGTGCTCCAGTGGATACTAGGGGTGTCTCCGTGTGTGAAAATTGTACAAAAAAGGTAAGTATCCAGCTTTATAAAGGGAAAAAATTAATGTCTTCAGCTTGTAACTCTGCCAAAAAAGACAATTGTACGACACTTCCAAGCAATGTTTCATATTACTATTTCATGCCTCAAATATCTGTTTGCTAAGTATACTTTTTTTATTCACATAGGGGAGAAAAGACTCGGGACATCTGAGGACACCAGGGACCCCCCACCTCCTAAAGAAATGGAAATTCCCACACCACAACCAGGAGATGTGTAGGAAGGAGAGGTTTATGAAGTGGGCGAAATAGTGACCACAACAGGTGAGTGTCTGAGAACACAGCTTCAGGTAATAGTTTTTTTTATTTTAGGTGATGTGGATGTTGTGGAAGAAGAATCTCATTTCACAAGTGCAAGTGCACATGTCCTCATCGGGGAGATCATGGTGTGCAATTGTGATTTACAGAAGATCAAGGAAGACATCAATGATGTGGAAAAAAGACTCAAAAACATCATTGATGTTTTAGGCATTATCTAAAACACCCCAAAATTCTTCTAGTTTGTTTGCATTTTTATTATTTTCACACATTTTAAATATGTTTTAGAAAGCCAAATTTTGAAGATGCACACAGTATCTGCTATCACGGGATATCAAGGTACGCGTTTTGGGGGTACAACCCCTTCCTCGCAACTAAAGTAGATGAGAAGAAGGGGTTGTACCCCCGAAATACGTCCATTGATCCCCCATGATGGGAGCTAGCACATGTTGACATTAGGCATTGGATTAGGAGGGAAATCCCCATTTTGACTATCAATTTGTGTGCATCTTCAAAATTTGGCTTTCACAGGGGTGACATCACCCCATCTGATGAAGGCAATATCAACACAGTTTGGACATACTAATGTCTGATATTGCCTTCACTTTGTCAAAGTTGAACTTTGTAAGTTCCTGAGTTGTGTATTGTTTTATGGTTTTAAACATGCCTGTTTTAACACAAAAAAGGCTATTTGTACTGTAAAAAACAACGTTATTACTAAAACATGTTGGTTTGTTCAAAAACCCTTTTCTAACGCACATGTGAATGTGCACAGAGTAAAAAGTTTTCTACTCAACAAGTTGGTGTTTACACTGAAAGGGGGGTTATTTACTAAAGGCAAATCCACTTTTCACTACAAGTGCACTTTCAGTGTAGTTTCAAGTGCACTTTTGCAGTGCACTTGGAGTGCAAAGTGCATTTTCCTTTAGTAAATAACTCCCACAGTGCTTTATAATTTGCCACAATCATGCCATTTTCGTAACTCACCAAAATTCATTCATGGTGCTGAAAATGATGAATATTTTTTATCAGTAATGCATTACATACATTAACAATGAAAACAAGGTGTGTGTGTAGCAGACCCACCCACAAGAAGAGATTGTCACCTCATGTATCAAATAAATTACGTTTGCACTATTAAAGAAAATGTCAACAAAAAAAAAAGCCAATTGAAGAACCTAGGAGACAGTTCAAAGAAACACAAGCAGTAAATCAAAGAAAATATTATTTCAGTTTAACTTAAAAATATATATTTTTAAAATGTTTATTAAACATTTACTGGCATATCGATGGCCCCCCTACCCGCAAAGTACTCCATATATTTTATATGGACCTCGCATGCGCTTTGGGGGGGCAAGCACTGAAAACCAGATACGAACCCACAAGCACAAACTGAAGAGCAGTAACGATCAGAAAAGCACGAGGCTGAAAAGCGTGAATTGTCTCGCACCAAACTTCTACTAACACGAGATTAGCAGAAGGAGCCCAAAGGGTGGCGCACTTGCTATTGAACTTCCCTTTTCTAGTGCCGTCGTACATGTTGTACGTCACCGCGTTCTTGACGTTCGGAAGTTCCAACAAGATTTGTGTGACCGTGTGTGCGCAAGACAAGTTTGAGCCAACATCGGTCGGAAAAAAACCTTGGATTTTGTTGTCGGAATGTGCGATCGTGTGTACGCGGCATAAGAGCAATAACACCAAATTTAGCACACCTGCTCCTCATTTACGACTTAGACCTTGTAACACAAGTCACATGATACCGGAATGGGGAAATTGCTAATTGGGCCCAATTTGGATATTTTCACTTAGGGGGTACTCACGTTTGTTGCCACAGCCATTAATTAACACACATTAATGGCTGTGTGTTGAGTTATTTTGAGGGGACAGCAAATTTACACTGTTATACAAACTGTACACTCACTACTTTACATTGTAGCAAAGCGTCATTTGTTCAGTGTTGTCACAAAAGATAATAAAATATTTACAAAAATGTGAGGGGTGTACTCACTTTTGTGAGATGCTATATATATATAACATTTTCATACCTTGCAATACATCATACTTTAACATTAAAGCTGGGGTTTAGGTATAGCTTTTTACATAGTTACTTTGGTCCAGCTTGAACCAATATAAGTATGTATACCATACCTGGCCATTTCTTGTGGAATTTGGGGTCACGGTAGTAAGCATCGTTACTCTAGGTCTGGTGCCAAGTGGAGGCCCTGCTGCTTAGTAAACACGATGTGGTTGATTTACTAAAACTGGAGAGTGCAAAATCTGGTACATCAGGTTTTACAGTCTCGAGTTTTAGCAAATAATCCCAAAGGGTTGTACTTAGTACAAGCAAGCACCATTCAAAGAACACTGCATGAATGCAAGATGAGATAGAGACATCACAATTTGCACCTTGTCCAACTAGATAATGGCCGCCTTGAATTCATTGATAAAAATAAAAATAAAGTCATTACCTCACTGCCAAGAGAGCAACACTGTGTTCACTATGCAGCAGGGCAGCCACTCGGCATGGCACCTGAAATCTAGCTGTGATCACTGTAGTAGTAGTGGTGCCTACTACAGTGATCTCCAGCCTCCACAAGGATTGGCCCTGCATGTCACGTGTCCACTTAAATTGGTCCAAGCTGGACCAATGTAACTATGCAAAAAAAGTAATTCGTAAACTTTGGATTTAAGGCAGACCATTTATTTTGAATGGGCTGCCATACTTCCCAGCTCATAGGGCTATTCTATGTGAACCTAGCAGTGCCTCAATTCAGTTGGGCCTTCTAAATTCGAGTGAGACTAGGGTGACTACATTTCCAAACTGCCATTCAGGGACAATTTTGGCAAGGACCGGGGGTGAATAGTCTCAGGGTTGACTGGGATTTTGACAGCGGGGGTAATTTGTCACGGGCGAGGTTGGATGCTCCAAGCGTGTAGCCTTGCCTTCTCAACTGGTCCTCTATCCTTCCAGTGACGTTACTTCCACTGTGCATTCCACACTGGTTACCATGCCTTCCTGGGGCTCTCTCCAGGCTTCTGAGTGGGCCATTATCCTTTCCCAGCAGCTGGAACATTTCACAGCGGTCCTGCAGGTCGGATTAAGGAGGAACCTACATCGACATTTACATACTCTGTACCAGATAAGCCTTTGTCCTTTAGACCTCTTGTGAGTGTTTTTTATCCATTTTTATTAAAGATATTACCAGTTTACTACACTTAGCTGGCGCTTCCCTCCCTTTGTTCCTTTGCCGCGGGCGAATGGCTGGTGTTAGCACTTAAATCATCCCTACACCATGCTTGTTATGGTGTCAGGATGATAAAATCACATTATTTCTATTACTACTGTGTAATATATAATGAAAAAGTTCAACTCACCATAATGCAGAATCAGTGGAAACCCTGAGGTTGTCACTTGCCACCAGATGCAGCGTGCCATCGTCGCCTGCCATCAAATGCAGCATGTCACTTGCCACCGTCGTCTGCCACCAGATACAGCATAACACTTGCCACGTCACCTGCTGCCAGATGCAGCGTGTCACTTGCCACCGTCGCCTGCCACCAGATGCAGCGTAACACTTGACACCATCTCCAGATGCAGCGTGTCACTTGCCATTGTCGCCTGCCACCAGATGCAGCATGCCACCGTCGCCTGCAGCCAGATGCAGCATGCCACTGTCACCTGCAGCCAGATGCAGCGTGCCACCATCACCTGCCACCAGATGCATCATGTCACCTGCCATCATTGCCTGCCACCAGAATACAGCTTGTCACTTGCCACCATCGCCTGCCGCCAGATGCAGAGTGTCACTTGCCACTGTCGCCTGCTGCCAGATGCAGCACGTCACTTGCCACCGTCACCTGCCACCAGATACAGCATGTCACTTTCCACCATCGCCTGCCACCAGATGCAGCGTGTAACTTGCCATTGTCACCTGCCACCAGATGCAGCATGTCACTTGCCACCGTCGCCTGCCACCAGATGCAGCGTAACACTTGCCACCATCGCCTGCTGCCAAATGCAGTGTGTCACTTGCCACCTTCGCCTGCCACCAGATGCAGCAGGTCACTTGCCACCATAACAGATGCAGCATGCCACCATCACCTGCAGCCAGATGCAGCGTGCCACATCACCTGCCACCAGATGCAGCATGTCACTTGCCACTGTTGCCTGCCACATGCAGCTTGTCACTTGCCACCATCGCCTGCTGCCAGATGCAGCATGTCACTTGCCACTGTCGCCTGCTGCCAGATGCAGCGTGTCACTTGCCACCTTCACCTGCCTCCAGATACAGCCTGTCACTTGCCACCGTTGCCTGCCACCAGATACAGCATGTCACTTGCTACCATCGCCTGCCACCAGATGCAGCATGTTACTTGCCACCATCGCCTGCCACCAGATGCAGCGTGTCACTTGCCACCATCGCCTGCCACTAGATGCAGCGTGTTACTTGCCACCATCGCCTGCTGCCAGATGCAGTGTACCACTTGCCAGGTCCATACAGGATCATCAATCTCAAGCAGAGAAGCAAGAAGTATTCAGCAGGAAATCATGTGGTCCTGGGGGAGGTGGAGGTCCTGTGTGGCTGAAGCCCTCCTAGAAAGTGAGATTGCAGAGGGGGATGCAGGGAGGATCCCCAGGGCAGAGGATCACAGGGTCCCGGGGGACTGTAAGTAGTCCCTCTCAGACAGTCGGGCCACATGGGCGGGAGGAGAAGAAGTCAGGCAGTCATAGTAGATCTGAGCCAGAAGCACACAGAAGAACAGACGATCACTCGCACTTACAGAGACACCAATTCCGGCCGGGTGGCTGCTGTCACTCCTAGTCCCTTTGGATTCCGCTGGGTGGGGGGGCTGTGGATGCCGGAGAAGGCGGTGGGTGGAGATGGAGACACTGTCTGGACTGGAAAGAGGGAAGAAGATCACACCGACCAGTCCCTGTGCGTCGGAGAAGGAGGAGGTGGCAGTGGGTGGAGTAAACAGTGCAGCACTAGGCACAGGCCTCGCGCCTGGCCTCACTCTGATAGTCTGTGACATCACTGGTTGCTGGTAGGGAACATACATGATTGCTGAGAACCATTGGTCGGAGGCAACCATAACTTCTTTTTCCACACCTTTGAGCCCTGCCCCCACCAAACAATACACAACATAACTTTCTTTGGAAGAGCAAGGCCATGACTTTATTGGATTCAAGCAGCATATTTAATACACAACATCTTTATTAAACCAACATAAACCAGTTCCAGTCACATGTAGTTTGTGAGCAACCAACGCCTATCTTTACCACAATTTCCAGACATGAATTTAACTAACCAAGGCTCTCAGAGTGGAAGTTCAAAATCTAAGGCTAAACCTATCCTAGCCCCTTTTTAAGACTATTCTATCTACCCCGTGAAAGAAAAAATGCATATAACTACCTATGTAGAGGAGGGCCAGCTGACAACGAGTGCCCCATAGTAAGCCTATGGGTCATGTCACGCAAAGGCATTTGCAGCCATTGTCAGTGATATTTCCTCTTCACTGAAGCCGTCGCTGGAGAGATTATGTGACTGGGCCAGTGCGGCTTCAGATTAGGTAAGTATAAGCATCTTTTCTTTCACAGGGTAGATAGAAAAGGCTTAGAATTGGGGTGGGAGTAGGTTTAGCCTTAGTTAGATTTTGACTGAACTTCCACTTTAAAGTCAGAATCATTTATTGCTGGCAAGGCAAAAAACATCAAAAAAGCCATGCGTTTATTGGGTGTCAAGAGGTCAGTGATCCCAATCCCACAATCTTTAAAGTGCTAAAACTTTACCACCTATACATGTCCAATTATTATTACAGGCATTTACAGTATCTCACAAAATTGAGTACACCCCTCCCATTTTTGTAAATATTTTATTATATCTTTTAATGTGATAACACTGATGAAATTACACCTTGCTACAATGTAAAGTAGTAAGGGTACAGCTTGTATAACAGTGTAAATTTTCTGTCCCCTCATAATAACTCAACACACAGCCATTAATGTCTAAACCGCTGGCAACAAAAGTGAGTACACCCCTAAGTGAAAATGTCCAAATTGGGCCCAAAGTATCAATATTTTGTGTGACCACCAATATTTTCCAGAACTGCCTTAACCCTCTTGGGCATGGAGTTCACCAGAGCTTCACAGATTGCCACTGGAGTCTTCTTCCACTCCTCCATAATGATATCATGGAGCTGGTAGATGTTAGAGACCTTGCGCTCCTCCACCATCCATTTGAGGATGCCCCACATATGTTCAATAGGGTTTAGGTCTGGAGACATGCTTGGCCAGTCCATCACCTTTACCCTCAGCTTCTTTAGCAAGGCAGTGGTCATCTTGGAGGTGTGTTTGGGGTCGTTATCATGCTGGAATACTGTCCTGCGGCCCAGTCTCTGAAGGGAGGGAATTATGCTCTGCTTCAATATGTTACAGTACCTGCTGGCATTCATGGTTCCCTCAATGAACTGTAGCTCCCCAGTGATGGCAGTCATAGGCGTGCCCACAGGGTGTGCCAGGTGTGCCTGGGCACACCCTAATCGCCTTGTGTGGTGCATATTCCCCCCTGTTTAGACCACTGATATTTCATCCCCAAAAAAAATGTTACAAAAGAAAATAATTTTTTGGAAAAGAAAATAAACAAAATTACTCTGTCCACTGCCCTACTGACACCATCAGTACATATACACATGCATATGTATTTGAGCTTTGGGGTGCACACCCTAATGCAAGAGGCTGCGCACACCTATGATGGCAGCACTCATGCAGCCCCAGACCATGACACTCCTGCCACCATGCTTGACTGTAGGCATTTGCTTTGTACTCCTCGCCTGGTTGCCGCCACACACGTTTGACACCATTTGAACCAATTTAGTTTATCTTGGTCTCATCAGACCACAGGACATGGTTCCAGTAATCCATGTCCTTAGTCAGCTTGTCTTCAGCAAACTGTTTGTGGGCTTTCTTGTGTATCATCTTTAGAAGATGCTTCCTTCTGGGACGACAGCCATGCAGACCAATTTGATGCAGTGTGCGGTATATGGTCTGAGCACTGACAGGCTAACCCCTTCAACCTCTCAGACTTCAACCTCTGCAGCAATGCTGGCAGGACTCATACGTCTATTTCCCAAAGACAACCTCTGGATATGGCGCTGAGCACGTGCACTCAACTTCTTTGATCGACCACGGCAAGGCCTGTTCTGAGTGGAACCTGTCCTGTTAAACCACTGTATGGTCTTTGCCACCATGCTGCAGCTCAGTTTCAGGGTCTTGGCAATCTTCTTATAGCCTATGCCATTTTTATGTAGAGCAACAATTCTTTTTTTCAGATCCTCAGAGAGTTCTTTGCCATGAGGTTCCATGTTGAACTTCCAGTGACCAGTATAAGAGAGTGAGAGTGATAACACCAAATTTAACACACCTGCTCCCCATTCACACCTGAGACCTTGTACCACTAACGAGTCACATGACACCAGGGAGGGGAAATGGCAAATTGGGCCCAATTTGGACATTTTCACGTAGGGGTGTACTCATTTTTGTTGCCAGCGGTTTAGACATTAATGGCTGTGTGTTGAGTTATTTTGAGGGGACAGCAAATTCACACTGTTATATAAGCTGTTTGTTGCAAAGTGTCATTCCTTCAGTGTTGTCACATGCAAAGATATAATAAAATATTTACAAAAGGGGTGTACTCACTTTTGTGAGATACTGTATATAGCACCAATAATTTTACACATACTCTATATTTTGGACATTCACATCATTCCCTGCCCTCAAGAGACTCACAATCCAAGGTCCTTACCTCACATTTATACATGTATACAGTGGCAAAAATAATTATTTAATCCCCCGCAGATTTTGTAAGTTTGCCCACTTACAAAGAAATGAAGGGTCTATAATTGTTATCATATGTGTGTTTTAAATGATAGAGATAGAATATCAACCAGAAATCTAGAAAAAACACATGATAAAAATGTTATAAATTGAGTTGCAGTTCAGTGAGTAAAATAAGCATTTGATCCCCTACCAACCAACAACGATTCTGGTTCCCACAGTCTGGCTAAAGTATGTGCTTATGTGGTGCACAGATTAGTCCTGTCAATCTAAGAAGGTGTTCCTAGTGACAACTCTTTATGTGTATAAAAGACACCTGTCCACAGAAACTCTTTCTTCCATTTAACCTTTTCTTTCATGGGCAAGACCAAAGAGCTGTCAAAGGATGTCAGAGACAAGATTGTAGACCTGCACAAAGCTGGAATGGACTACAAGACCATCAGCAAGATGCTTGGTGAGAAGGAGACAACTGATGGAGCAATTATTTGCAAATGGAAGAAATACAAAATGGCCATTAAACGCCCATATCTGGAGCTCCATGCAATATTTTGCCTCATGGGGTAAGGATGATCAGGAGAAAGTGAGGGATCAGCCCAGAACTACATGGGAGGAGCTTGTGAATGATCTAAGGGCAGTTGGTACCAGAGTCAGCGAACAAACCATTGGTAACACAATACGCCGCCATGGTTTCGAAATCCTGCAGCGCCCACAAGGTCCCCCTCTTTAAGAAGGCACATGTACATACCCGTCTGAAGTTTGCCAATGAACATCTAAATGATTCAGAGAATGATTGGGAGAAAGTGCTGTGCTCAGATGAGACCAAAATTGAGCTGTTTTAATTCGACTCTCTGTGTTTAGGGGAAGAAAAATGTTGACTATGACAATAAGAACACCATCCCTACAGTCAAGCACGGAGGTGGAAACATTATGCTTTGGGGCTGTTTCTCTGATAAAGGTGCAGGCCAACTTTGTTGCCTTGAGGGGACAATGGACAGGGCCATGTATTGTGAAATCTTGGATGAGAACCTTCTTCCCTCAGCCAGAACATGCAGAAGGTGGGTCATGGATGGTTTTCCAGCATGACAATGACCCAACAAGCTCAACAAGCAACAGCCAAGAAACCTTAAGGATTTAGAGAAGATCTGTAAAGAAGAGTGGACCAAAATCCCTCCTGAGATGTGTGCAAACCTGGTATACAAGAAACTTCTTACCTCTGTGCTTGCCAACAAGGGTTTCTCCACCAAGTACTAAGTCATGTTTTGCTTGGGGATCAAATATTCATTTTACTCGCTGAACTGCAACTAAAATTATAACATTTGTATCATGTGTTTTTTTCTGGATTTTTGGTTGATATTCTGTCTCTATCATTTAAAATACCCCTATGATAAAAATTATAGACCCTTAATTTATTTGCAAGTAGGGATGAGCCGAACACCCCCCTGTTCGGTTCGCACCAGAGCATGCGAACAGGCAAAAAATTTGTTCGAACACGCGAACACCGTTAAAGTTTATGGGACACGAACATAAGTAATCAAAAGTGCTAATTTTAAAGGCTTATATGCATGGTATTGTCATAAAAAGTGTTTGGGGACCTGGGTCCTGCCCCAGGGGACATGGATCAATGCAAAAAAAAGTTTTAAAAACGGACGTTTTTTCGGGAGAAGTGATTTTAATAATGCTTAAAGTGAAACAATAAAAGTGTAAAATCCCTTTAAATTTCGTACCTGGGGAGTGTCTATAGTATGCCTGTAAAGGGGCGCATGTTTCCCATGTTTAGAACAGTCTGACAGTAAAATGACATTTCAAAGGAAAAAAAGTCATTTAAAACTACTCGCGGCTATTAATGCATTGCCGGTCCGACAATACAGGGGAACCCCGAACCAAAATTAAAAAAAAAAAATGATGTGGGGGGTCCCCCTAAATTCCATACCAGACCCTTCAGGTCTGGTATGGATATTAAGGGGAACCCCGGCCAAAATTAAAAAAAAAAAATGACGTGGGTGGTCCCCCTAAACTCCATACCAGGCCCGTCAGGTCTGGTATGGATATTAAGGGGAACCCCGCGCCAAAATTTAAAAAAAAACGCTGTGGGGTCCCCCCCCAACAATCCATACCAGACCCTTATCTGAGGCCGCAGGAAAAGAGGGGGGGACGAGAGAGCGCCCCCCCTGAACCGTACCAGGCCACATGCCCTCAACAGCCCCCCAAAACACCTTGTCCCCATGTTGATGAGGACAAGGGCCTCATCCCCACATCCCTGGCCAGTGGTTGTGGGGGTCTGCGGGCGGGGGGATTATTGGAATCTGGAAGACCCCTTTAACAAGGGGACCCCCAGATCCCGGCCCTCCCCCCTGTGTGAAATGGTAAGGGGATACAAAAGTACCCCTACCATTTCACTAAAAAAACTGTAAAAAATGTTAAAAATGACAAGAGACAGTTTTTGACAACTCCTTTATTTAAATGCTTCTTCTTTCTTCTTTCTTCTATCTTCTATCTTCCTTCATCTTCTTCTTCTTCTTCTTCTGGTTCTTCTGGTTCTTGTGGTTCTTGTGGTTCTTCCTCCGGTGTTCTCGTCCAGCATCTCCTCTACGTTGTCTTCTTCCCTTCTTCTCCTCGGGCCGCTCCGCATCCATGGCATGGAGGGAGGCTCCTGCTCTTCTCTTCATCTTCTTCTCTTCATCTTCTTCTCTTCATCTTCTTCTCTTCAACTTCTTCTCTTCATCTTCTTGTCTTCATCTTCTTGTCTTCATCTTCTTTTCGGGCTGCTCAGCATCCATGCTGGCTTGGAGGGAGGCTCCCACTGTGTGACGCTTCTCCTCTTCTGACGGTTCTTAAATAATGGGTGGCCCCGCCCCCCTCTGACGCACGGTGACTTGACGGGACTTCCCTGTGGTGTCACGGGGAATGCCACAGGGAAGTCCCATCATGTACCCGTGCGTCAGAGGGGGGCGGGGTCACCGGGTGGCCCCAACCCCCGTTATTTAAGAACCGTCAGAAGAGGAGAAGCGTCACACAGCGGGAGCCTCCCTCCATGCCAGCATGGATGCAGAGTGGCCCGAAAAGAAGATGAAGACAAGAAGATGAAGAGAAGATGAAGAGAAGAGCGGGAGCCTCCCTCCATGCTATGGATGCGGAGCGGCCCGAGGAGAAGAAGGGAAGAAGACGCCGGGGTCGAGATGCTGGACGAGAACACCGGAGGAAGAACCAGAAGAACCACAAGAACCAGACGAACCAGAAGAAGATGAAGGAAGATAGAAGAAAGAAGATAGAAGAAGCATTTAAATAAAGGAGTTGTCAAAAACTGTCTCTTGTCATTGTTAACATTTTTGACAGTTTTTTAGTGAAATGGTAGGGGTACTTTTGTACCCCCTTACCATTTCACACAGGGGGGAGGGCCGCGATCTGGGGGTCCCCTTGTTAAAGGGGGCTTCCAGATTCCGATAAGCCCCCCGCCCGCAGACCCCCACAACCACCGGCCAGGGTTGTGGGGATGAGGCCCTTGTCCTCATCAACATGGGGACAAGGTGTTTTGGGGGCTACCCCAAAGCACCCTCCCAATGTTGAGGGCATGTGGCCTGGTACGGTTCAGGAGGGGGGGCGCTCTCTTGTTCGCCCCTCTTTTCCTGCGGCCTGCCAGGTTGTGTGCTCGGATAAGGGTCTGGTATGGATTTTTGGGGGGACCCCACACGTCATTTTTTTTTTAAATTTTGGCAGGGGTTCCCCTTAATATCCATACCAGACCTGAAGGGCCTGGTATGGAATTTAGGGGGACCCCCACGTCATTTTTTTTTTTTAAATTTTGGGTCGGGGTTCCCCTGTGGGGAATTCCCATGCCGTTTTTATCAATGAACTTCTATGTGTATTGTCGGACCGGCAATTCATTAATAGCCACGAGTAGTTTTAAATTACTTTTTTTCCTTTGAAATGTCATTTTGCTGTCAGACTGTTCTAAACACGGGAAACATGCGCCCCTTTACAGGCATACTATAGACACCCCCCAGCTACGAAATTTAAAGGGATATTACACTTTTATTGTTTCACTCTAAGCATTATTAAAATCACTGCTCCCGAAAAAACGTCCCTTTTTAAAACTTTTTTTTGCATTGATACATGTCCCCTGGGGCAGGACCCAGGTCCCCAAACACTTTTTATGACAATACCATGCATATAAGCCTTTAAAATTAGCACTTTTGATGTCTCCCATAGACTTTTAAAGGGTGTTCCGCGGCATTCGAATTTGCCGCGAACCCCCCAAATTGTTCGCTGTTCGGCGAACTTGCGAACAGCCCATGTTCGAGTCGAACATGAGTTCGACTCGAACTCGAAGCTCATCCCTATTTGCAAGTAGGAAAACTTACAAAATTTGCAGGGGATCAAATAATAATTTTCCCCACGGGTTATACATACAGTATGTATGTATGTACAGTATCTCACAAACGTGAGTACACCCCTCACATTTTTGTAAATATTTTATTCTATCTTTTCATATGACAACACTGAAGAAATGACACTTTGCTACAATGTAAAGTAGTGAGTGTACATCTTGTATAACAGTGTAAATTTTCTGTCCCCTCAAAATAACTCAACACACAGCCATTAATGTCTAAACTGCTGGCAACAAAAGTGAGTACACCCCTAAGTGAAAATGTCCAAATTGGGCCCAATTAGCCATTTTCCCTCCCCGGTGTCATGTGTCTCGTTAGTGGTACAAGATCTCAGGTGTGAATGGGGAGCAGGTGTTAATCAGGTTAATCAGGTTAATCTTGGTGTTATCGCTCTCACTTTCTCATAATGGTCACCGGAAGTTCAACATGGCACCTCATGGCAAAGAACTCTCTCAGGATCTGAAAAAAAGAATACAGAACACTACTTTACATTGTAGCAAAGTGTCATTTCTTCAGTGTTGTCACATGAAAAGATATAATAAAATATTTACAAAAATGTGAGGGGTGTACTCACTTTTGTGAGATACTGCATGTGTATGTGTATAAATATATATACAGTGCCTTGCAAAAGTATTCACTCCCCTTGTCTTTTTACCTATTTTGTTACATTACAGCCTTTAGTTCAATGTTTTTTTTAATCTGAATTACATGTGTTGGATCAGAACACAATAGTCTAAGTTTGTTAAACAAAATTAGAAAAATACATACATAAAACTATTTTTCAGAAAAAAAAAAAAAAACCTGATAATTGCCATGTGCGTTTGTATTCACCCCTTTGTTATGAAGCCCATAAAAAGCTCTAGTGCAACCAATTGCCTTCAGAAGTCACATAATTATTGAAATGATGTCCACCTGTGTGCAATCTAAGTATCACATAATCTGTCATTACATATACACACCTTTTTGAAAGGCCCCAAAGGCTGCAACACCTAAGCAAAAGGCACCACCAACCAAACACTGCCATGAAGACCAAGGAACTCTCCAAACAAGTAAGAGACAATGTTGTTGAGAAGTACAAGGCAGGGTTAGGTTATAAAAAATGGCATAGTGGCCAGAAGAAAGCCATTACTTTCAGCAAAAAACAAAATGGCACGTTTTGAGTTTGCGAAAAGGCATGTGGGAGACTCCCAAAATGTATGGAGGAAGGTGCTCTGGTCTGATCAGACTAAAATTTAACTTTTTTGCCATGAAAGAAAACACTATGTCTGGAGCAAACCCAACACATCATATCACCCAAAGAACACCATCCCCACAGTGAAACATGGTGGTGGCAGCATCATGCTGTGGGGATGTTTTACAGCAGTCGGGACTGGGAAACTGGTCAGGGTTGAGGGAAAGATGGATGGTGCTAAATACAGGGATATTCTTGAGCAAAACCTCTACCACTCTGTGTGTGATTTGAGGCTAGGACGGAGGTTCACCTTCCAGCAGGACAATGACCACAAACACACTGCTAAAGCAACACTTGAGTGGTTTAACCACTTCTCGCCCGCCCTATAGTGGATTGACATCCGGGAAGTGGTTCTGTTATCCTGACTGGACGTCATATGACGTCCAGCAGGATAACATGCCGCAGCGCGCCCCCGGGGGCGCGCATCGCGGCGATCGGTGGAGCGGTGTGTCAGCCTGACACACCGCTCCACCGATCTTGGTAAAGAGCCTCCAGCGGAGGCTCTTTACCACGTGATCAGCCGTGTCCAATCATGGCTGATCACGCTGTCAATGGGAAGAGCCGTTGATCGGCTCTTCCTCACTCGCATCTGACAGACGCGAGTAGAGGAGAGCCGATCGGCGGCTCTCCTGGCAGGGGGGGTCTGCGCTGATTGTTTATCAGCGCAGCCCCCCCTCAGATCACCACACTGGACCACCAGGGATCGCCACTAGGACCACCAGGGAAGGGGCAACATGGATGGCCAGGTATGTACCCCATGGCCATGCACATGTGCCCAATCTGTGCCAATCAGTGCCCACAAATGGGCACTGATTGGCACCATTATGTCACTGATCTGCCCAGCAATGTCCAGATCTGCCCAGCAATGTTTTATCAGTGCCACCTGTCATTGCCCATCGGTGCCACCTGTCATTGCCCATTGGTGCCACCTGTCAGTGCCCATCTGTGCCCATCAGTGCCCACCTATCAGTGCCCATCAGTGCCACACATCAGTGCCACCCATAAGTACCCATCAGTGCCACCCATATGTACCAATCAATGCCACCTACAAGTGCCCATCAGTGCCGCCTATGAGTGCCCATCGGTGCCACCTATGAGTGCCCATCGGTGCCGCATACCAGTGCCACCTATAAGTGCCCATCAGTGCCGCCTATCAGTGCCCATCATCAGTGCCCGTTAGTGCCACCTCATCAGTGCCACCTCATTGGTGCCACCTCATCGGTGCCCATCAGTGCCGCCGTATCAGTGCCCATCAGTGCAGCCATATCAGTGCCCATCATTGAAGGAGAAAACGTACTTATTTACAGAAACAAAGAAAAACTTATTTTTTTTCAAAATTTTCGGTCTTTTTTTATTTGTTGTGCAAAAAATAAAAACCACAGAGGTGATCAAATACCACCAAAAGAAAGCTCTATTTGTGGGGACAAAATGATAAAAAATTTGTTTGGGTACAGTGTAGCATGACCGCGCAATTGTCATTCAAATTGCGACAGCACTGAAAGGTGAAAATTGGCCTGGGCGGGAAGGTGTCTAAGTGCCTGGTATTGAAGTGGTTAAGGGGAAACATGTAAATGTGTTGGAATGGCCTAGTCAGTCAAGAGCTGAGAGGCAGAGCCAAGCAGAGCAGACATGCCTGCCTGAAGCTCTGCTCTCTAAGTGAACAATAAAGCCGAATAACGGCGGGTGTTCCCCAAACATCAGCACATAAAATATATCAATTTGTGCCCACAGCACTCCTGAATTTGGGGATCTCAGTCCCGGTGTTGCTGGACAGAATATGGGTCCCAAAATCAACAAAACAGCGCCACCTCACAGCACAGCCAAAACGGCGCTGCAGCAGTCTGCCTCAGGTACCTCCAGCGGCGGTGATGATATCAACTTAAAGGGATATACTGTCACACAGACTGCACCATATTATTCTGAAGTACACTGTGAGTATTTGGAAGATTCACCTCAGAACGAAATTACCTCACCAGTTACACTAAAACAAATAGAAAAAATGCTTCACAAAGCATTGAAAAGCACCTCTGACCATATTACTACTAGCCTTACCAAGGAAATAAGAGAGCTGGGTCAGCGCTTATCCACACTTGAAACCAGAGTAGATGACTTAGAAATTAACAATGTAGAATGCTATAATGAAAGTGACATCCTTAAAAAGGAAAATGCAACATTACAGACAAGATTGGTAGACTACGAAAATCGTGCTAGACGCTCGAATTTGCGTATTAGAGGTATTCCTGAAACTGTAATTGACTTACAAACTACAATGACAGCACTTTTTCAGGAACTACAACCAGCCTTCCCGATAGACTGTCTGGAAATGGACAGGGTTCATAGAGCCCTAACACCTAAACAATCTGATGGTCCACCCTGCGATATCATTGCAATGTTTCATTTCTACAGAACAAAAGAACAACTACTATCTGCAGCAAGGAATAAAGAAACTCTTAACTCTTAACTTCCAAGGTCATAACTACCAGCTTTTTGCAGACTTGTCCCAACTTACAATAAATAAAAGAAGGGCCGTAAAACCCTTACTACAAGTATTGCAACGCAATCAAATTAGATATCAATGGGGATTCCTCTTTTCACTGCGTTACGCATTTCAAGGCTCTAAATTTACATGTCGTTCTGCTAAACAAACTTCAAACTACCCTTCAAGACATGCATCTGCTGAACTCAACACAGAATCAAGAAACCACTGAACGAAGACCGACATCATCTTCTCCAAATAAATCTTCTGCGTTGCCAAGGAGAAATGAGTACCAAAGCTCACATAAAAGGGGCCGATATCGATTGCCTGATCAAGCCCCTGATGACTCTGTGGACTGAAGAATACTATATACTCATATTTCTCTCTCTACTTGATGGATAAGTTCACCAATCCTTACTGTGTATTTCACATTTTGCATCTAATTAATTCTTAATATATTTAGACACACTCGGTTATGATAATGTGAAAATGAGCTTTCTCTTCCATTTTCATAACTTCATACTTCTAGGATCCATTCTTCATCTATCTCTTGATTAATAAGACAGCTAAACAGTCTTATTATCTTTATTATCTTTTTTTTTGTCATTTATCGCCTCAAGGCAATACTTTAATTGTCTTAACAAGTTCTTAACCACTTCAATACAGGGCACTTTCGCACCTTCCTGCCCAGGCCAATTTTCACCTTTCAGTGCTGTCACCTTTTAAATGACAATTGCGCGGTCATGCTACACTGTACCCAAACTAAATTTTTATCATTTTGTTCCCACAAATGAAGCATTCTTTTGGTGGTATTTGATCACCTCTGCGGTTTTTATTTTTTGCTAAATGCATAAAAAAAGACCGAAAATTTAGAAAAAAAAAGTTTTTCTTTGTTTTTGTTATAAAATTTTGTAAATAAGTAAGTTTTCTCCTTCACTGATGGACACTGATAAGCTGCACTGATGGGCACTGATAAGGCAGCACTGATAAGGCAGCACTGATGAGGTGGCACCAATGAGATGGCACTGATGAGATGGCACTAATGGGCACTGACAATGGGCACTGACAGGTGGCACTGATGGGCACTGATAGGCAGCACTGATAGGTGGCACTGATATGCGGCACTGATGGGCATTGATAGGCGGCAGAAAATAGTAAAAACCTTCGCGCCAATGGTGTCGATAGCAGATAATATATATGAATTACATATACTGGTGATACATCTAGTAAAAAAACATTCCCAACAATAAAGAAAATTTGTGGAAATATATAAACAATCAGTGTAAGCTGCTCCCCAATTTTTGAATAATCTTCAGGGAGACGTTCACTACGAAACGTACGTCGGAGCGGTATGTGGTCACATGTCCTATCACCCAACAACATCCGGATCCTTTGGCTGCCCCCCTGTGTAAGCTGGAACGCACGCCAGCGTGGAGGAGACATGAAAGGCTTTTTTTGACTGTGAAGTCACCCTGACATGCAAGCAGCCCCAGTGCCGGGTAGGCACCCACCAATGTAAGCGGCCATTTGGCTTTTTAATTTGTTTACTTTTTTAATAAATGGTTTTACGCTATGGAGACTGTTTTTGTTTCCTATGTATCCTTATCCTATCTTGAATGAGCTTGACGGGAACGATCCATGCCTATAATACCAACCACAGTCCGGCCATCCATGTGAGCAGGCACAACCCTGCACAAGCGCTAGTGACTCTCTTTTTAACTAAAGGAGTCATTGGTATCTGGTAAGCAGATATCTACTACTTCGAGGTGTTTTCCTTTTTCTTATTTTCCTTTGGTGATGGAAAACCTTTCGTTTACAGCAACAAGATTGGGATATTATTGAAAGATATCATTTCAACCACTTCAAAACACTTTTTTATGTGGACAATCAATCACTATATATTTGTTTCACTATTGTGGGCACTCCAATGTGTAATCTAATTATGATTTGTCATTATGTTTTTCATTTTTTTGGTAATGCAGGATATTTATTTATTTAAAGCACTTGAATAGTATGGTATCTAGCGCCCCCTAGCTTTCTTACATTTCCATTTTTTTGGTAATGCAGGAGATTTATTTATTTATTTAGAGCACTTGAATAATATGGTATCTAGCGCCCCCTATCTTCCTTACATTGATAGGCGGCACTGATGGGCACTCATAGGTGGCACTGGTGAGCACTGATGGGCACTGATAGGCGACATTGATGGGCACTGAAAGGCTGCACTAATGGGTTCTTATGGGTGGCACTGATAGACGGCACTGATGGGCACTGATAGGCGGCACTGATGGGCACTGAAAGGCAGCATGGATTAAGTATGGCTGTAGGATGTGAACAGCTGTGAGCCTTCCTGCCTTATTGCTTTCCAGAGGGTCTCCAGAAGTCTGATCCAAACTGGTTCCAAAAGTCAAGTCCATCGGTAATCTGGCTTCTCTTCCAAACATTAGCTGGTAGGGGGAATATCCTGTTGCATCACACTTTGTACTATTATATGCATGTACTAATGCAGTAATGTGCCTGCTCCAATATGGTTTTTGCTCAGATGTCAGAGTTCACATCATATTTAAAAGAGACTGGTTAAATCTCTCCGGCTGAGGGTCGCCTTGTGGATGGTATGGGGTGGTTATGGATTTTCGAATACCTAAGAGATCCAACAGCTTTTGAATCAGAGCACTTTCAAAGTCTCTCCCTTGATCGGAATGAATTTGTTGTGGTAGACCATAATGGACAAAGAATTTTTCCACCAGAAAAAAAATGACCACCCCTTGTTTGAGGTGTAACCGATCACACTCTTTGTGTAAGATGCGAGCTTCCTTTTTTGTACTTTTGAGAATTAAGTCAAGGTGTTTGCTCTCCAAAGCCTTCAATGCCAGGCTACAATGTGGGTCTTGTTGTTGATCCAACCGAAGATCCCTCCTAGACAGCTTTGGTAGATCTACCTCTGCAATTTGAGTGACATCACAGTAATACTTAGGCACTCAGGCAGCGGACACTCCAACTTCTTCTGCTCTAGCCCCACCTTTACTCTGCTGTTGTGCTCCATCACAAAGGGCTCTCACTCATTCTAGGGTGAGCTGGGTCCATTCTTCTGTTTGACCCTGGGAACAGTGAGGTTGCCTTGATAATGCATCTCCATCTCTATTTCCAATTCCTGGTCTATATTTCAAGCTGAATGTGAAAGCTGAGAGTGCAGCCAACCACCTATGACTCGTGGCATCCAACTTGGCTGTGGTAAGCAAGTAAGTAAGTGGGTTATTGTCTGTCTTAACCACTAACTCTGCACCATACAGGTAATCCTTGAGCTTATCTACACAGCCCATTTTAAAGCCAGGAATTCCAGTTTGTGGGTGGGATAGTTCCTCTCAGCAAGGACTAGACTTCTGCTCACATAGGCGATGGGCCTTTGTTGTCAATCATGTTCCTGGTAGAGCGCTCCGCCCAGCTCCGCCCAGTCGGCTGACAACCACATGCAATTCATAGGATTTAGTAGGGTCTGCATAAGCTAGAACCAGAGCAGTGGTAAGACTCCATTTCAGCTGTCTGAAAGCCTCTTCACACTGTGGAGTCCATTCTTCTTGGATAGACTCTTTCTTCTTTCTGGGGCCTTCCTTTGGCTTTCCCAAGCCCTCTGAGTCTGTGCCAGTTCCTTCTTGATTCTTCAACAGCTCGGTGACTGGGTGGGCTATCTTAGCAAACCCTTCCACAAACCGCCTGTAATAAGAGCAGAACCCTAGAAAGAATCTAAGTTCAGTCACATTAGTCGGTCTAGGACAAGGGGTAACGGCCTCCAAGTTCTGTGGGTCTGTGGCCACTCCTTCAGAGGATACGATGTGGCCCAGGTAATTCACTGAAGGTTGGTAAAAGTGACACTTCTCCATGGAGAGCTTCAGGCCTTCCTCATGCAGTCTCTTCAGGACCTTCTCCAAGCGCTCTTCGTGCTCCTCCAGTGTTCTGCCAAACACTATGACATCGTCTAGATAGACCAACACCTCAATCAGGTTCATGTCACCCACTGTTTTCTCCATTAATTGCTGGAAGGTTGCTGGAGCTGCAGACAGACCTTGAGGCATTCGATTAAACTCGAAGAATCCTACAGGGGTAATAAAAGCAGTCTTCTCTCTATCTTCAGGGCACATGGGATTCTGATAGTACCCACTCTTAAGATCTAGCACACTGAACCACTTTGCTCCTGTTAGACTCTGAAGGGCATCCTCTATCTGAGGTGTGGTGTACTGATCTGGGATGGTCCTCTGATTTAGTGTCCGGTAGTCAATGCATAGTCGCAAAGAGCCATTCTCTTTCCTTACAACTACTATCAGGGAGGCATATGGACTCCGAGACTCTCGGATAATCCCCGTTCTTTTTAGCTCAGCCAGCTGCTCCCGTAGGTCTTCCAGATCTCCTAGCGGAATCCACCTTACTCTCTCATGGAAAGGTTTATCTTCTTCTAACCTGATTTTGTGTCTGGTACTCTTTGCAAGTCCCACATCAAACTCACTTCTTGAGAAAGCAGTCCTCCATCTCAGGAGCTGGTTCTTCGATCTCTCCATCCAGGCAGGGGTAAGAGGTGTATTCTTTGGGTAGAACTCTTCTAGGGGAATCTCTCCATCCTGTTCTCCCATGATGCCACATGGTGAGACTGGGGTTGCTGGACTGACTTGCCCCAGCAGTTCTCTGGCAGGTACCATTGCAGGCAAGGCTGTTGTGTTGCGAATACTGACTGAAATACGTCCTTTACTTCTCTTCAGCGCCTTAGTTGACAACACTTCAGAGATAACTTGTCTTCTTTCTGCCTGTCCATCTCAAGAACGATGAACGGGCCCGGCTGGCTCCAGCTCAGCTTTTCCCTCTTGTCCAGGCGCCAGACCTTTCCCACCCCTTCTGGTGGAGTCCTCTGTTCCTGCACAAGATCCTGGTACACCTGTGTTAGCTTGGGGTGCACTATCTTGTTTGGAGTGCTCTTCTCCTGTACAAGTGGTGTTAGAAGTCTTCTTACCAAGTCAGTGTTGGTCCCAATAATAAGGGAACTTCTGTCAGCCCCTGGAGGGCAAGGACACACCACTGCCAAGGTTTCGAAAGTTTCAGCCTTTCCTGCCACAAGTGGACCAAAGGTAAGCTTGATGGGTATGTATCCATCATAGGGGAAGTTCTGTGTCCCTAAACCCCGTATCTCCAGCTCTTCCAGTTTTTTCAAAGGGAGATGTTTGAGATACTTCTTATTAAAGTCTTTGTATAGCAGAGTTACTTGAGCTCCAGTGTCCATCAGGACTTTCATGTATATGCCTATCTGAATTGGGACAATCGGAGAAGGTCCCACTAGCTTGGAAGAAATCCATTTGCCTTAGCACATTTACTCCGTTGAGTGGCTTGTACCTTCATGCCTTGCTTACGTGAGGTTCCTTTTCCCTGTTTTGACTTAGTTGTAGCTGATTTAGCCTGATGAGTACAATTGGGTTTGGAGTTGACTGTTGTGACCGGGCACCCAGTTGACTCCTTCAATGGGGCCCTTGGAAGTTTTTTGTGGTTCTGCTTCAGGTTCTGTTTGACTTGGACATACTCGACGGTAGTGTCCCGCTCCTCCACATTTAAAGCAGATCTTCTTCTTCATTGGTTTCACAATCTGATTAATGTTAGTACTCGTCGGGGTCTTAGAGGTCAAAACTTCATTCTCACGTGGCATAACCAGTTTAGCAGCCAGTAGGGTCATCATCTCTAACATTTCTTTCTGCATTTGTAGCAGTTTCTCCAGACCAGACTCACATGTCTACAGATGTTGAGTAGATGAAGGCCAAGATGTCTGATCTGCGCCCACCATCAGGACGCTGGGTTCCTTAATGCCTTGTAATACATCTAACTGCTGTCCTTTTGTCCTGGTTATACTGGGGGGTTGACTCTTTCTTTGTTTCTTGTCTTTTTCTACCTCCATTTTGGCTGCCTCATTTATCTCCTCAATGAGGAACTCATCTGGTGTAGACAGATCTTCTAGGTGCTGCCTCAACCGAAGTTTGATATAGTCGCTCCTCAGCCCTGTAGTCACGGACCTCAGGAACTTCTTCTGGATCAATTCAACTCCAAAGTGTTCCTCAGAGCCTTCTCCCATCGAAACAGACAACAGACGGTCCTTCAGCTCAATGGCTCTGAATAAAATGTTCTGAGGAGTCTCCTGACTACTCTGCGTCATATTTATTAGTTGATGAAACAGTTCAGCAGCATCTTCCTCTTTATAATAACTCTTCAGAATTCTCCTGAGTTGAATTAAAATCAATCCATTCTTCATCTCCAGCATGCCCTTAATGCTTAGGCCTGGAGTAATGGCGTTGATCACGGCTTCCACAATCTCAGACTCCAAGTATCCCCTCTGTAAGCCCAGTTCAATTTGGTGTAAGAGTTTTTGGTAAGAGAGCTTATCCTTCTGTCCCCTCTCTCCTATCTGACCATCAATCTTAAAGTCTTTCCTGATAATCACCACCGGCAGGTGGTTATGAGAGCGCCTTTTCATTATTGACACTGGTCTAGATATCACTTGACTGTCACCCAGGTCTCTGCATGTGACAGTTAGTCCTTTAATGTGTTCTGCAATCATGTTGGAAGTCTTCCGAAACCTCTCCTGTATTTCGTTGTATTGCTGTTTCAACTCGGTCAGCTGTTGTTCTGACTCTGAATTCCTCTCAGGAACTCCAACTGTTTTAATAGCTGCCCTTTTCTTTGTGAGAGGGGACCCTCTGCCACTTTCCCTTGGGGTAGACTGGAGACTGAATTCTTGCTGAGTGAGCTCTGTCTCCCCTTGCTTGGCAGGATGTGTCAAGCAGAGTTCAGTTCTATCAGACAGTCTCACACTGGGGCCTTGAAAATGATCAGGGACTCCTTTCCTCCATTCCAGTAAGGCATAAGTGCGGTAGGTCCCATGGTCTGGCCTCACAGCTATCACCCAGGCCTTCCTCTCTGGGGATAGTACCTGCACCACTTCTTTCACCTGTTTCTCCTCCCATCATTCTCCAGGGAGTTCAGTTGCCATGCTCGCTTCTGAGCGTGTGCCTTCAGCTTTGCACCACTGAACCACAGTAACAGGGTCCATGCTGACGTCAATAGGGTGGGTTTATCTGCAAAGTAACAGGATCCTGGACGAGCCCCCACGTGTAGCACTGACCCACGAAGGTGCTGCTGTATTTTGATTGGGCCTGTACTCTGCTTTGTTCTCCCTTTGATTTCTCTCAGTCCCCCTGACACAACTGTGGTGTAATAGTGCGCAGTCAAAAACTCTAAAGGCAAGTTCACAATACACAATGTAACATACCTTTTTGGCTTTACCTTTTGGTCTCCAGTTGCTTGATGATGCAAAGGAACACAACACTCACACAGTTATATTTAAATAAGAACTTAGTTTACTATAATTGCTTTAAAGTTAAAACACTACAATGGTTGTACTGTCAGACCAACATAGTCTGAAAGTCAACTAACTTCAGCTTACAAAGATATTATACAAATGTATAGTATTTGAAATAACTTGTTGATAATGTGTTAGAGAAAATAGGATATATGACAGAGTGAATTGGTCTCACTATAAGCACTATCCTACTCTATGTACACTTTATAATTACGATTAAATCATAATTGCTGATCTAATAAAGTGTAGTACAATATTTAAAGAGCACCCATTATCTGATATCACAGAAAACTTAATATGGCAATAAACACAAAGCCTTGTGTTTTGTTAGACAGTCCTTCTTCTCTTCTTTCTTCTGCTAGCAATGAACAAAGTGAATTTGTAATCCAATGGTTAGTTACTCCCGGCAAGCCGGATATTTAATCAAAGTTATGATGAAGCAGTACTGCAGCTATCTCTGATGCCAATGACACAGTACCAATTCCTCAATGAGACACAGGCCTGAGGCCTAGTTTTAACTCAGTTTAATCCTCTTGACTTTGCTTGTGGGTCTATGGGTCCCAGCAACTCTGTATTGTATAGATGAATATGTAAAAATGCATCAAAGAAACTTTTGGGCAACAGTCCTCTCATCACTGGCAAGCATTTTTCATTCACTGATTGGCAGCTGCCTGGGCACTAATTGGCAGCTGCCTGGGCACTGATTGGCATTTCCCTGGTGGTCTAGGGTGGCATACTTGGTGGTCCAGTGTGGTGGCCATCCCTGGTGGTCCTGGCGGCATCCTGGTGGTCCTGGGCGGATATCCGAGGGGGTGCTGCGCTGATAAAAAATCAGCACAGACCCCCCGTCAGGAGAGCAGCCAATGAGCTCTCCTCTACTCGCGTCTCTCAGACGCGAGTGAGGAAAAGCCGATCAACAGCTCTTCCTGTTTACATCGTGCTCAGCCATGATTAGACACGCTGCAACAACAATCGCCGCTATGCGCGCCCCCCATATGTCATATGACGTCCGGTCAGGATATCGCAACCACTTTGCCGACGTCATTTTACTATATGGCGGGTGGCAAGTGGTTAATATAACATATTGTAACAACTGCTTTACTCCAGATCCAAGATAAATGGCTCAATGGTCAAAATGGATCAATTTTCAATATCCATGTTTCTTTTTCATTATTTGTCCCCCAGTTCCTGCTAGTGCTAAAATATTCTCGTTACTTATATACTTATGGAAACTTGGTACTAGTAGGCTTTGTTGTTCTTTTGGGAATGTTTCTTGCGCTCCCTTTTTTCTACTCTCGGTTAGTTCATTGATATAGTGGACAATCAACAGTGGCCAATGTACCCTTGGGGGGAGTTTTTTTACCCCCCACCCCAACGGAAGTGTAATGAGATTATATATGTTTTATTTACTATTCACAATGAAGAATATTTATGTTTTATTATTAAATCTTCTACCCTTTCCTTTTCTATCCTTCCCTATCCCCCCCTTCCGGAGGCAGTTCTATCTACACAATGTTTTGGAAAACATGATATCTTACCTCATGCATTCATAACCTTATGACTCTGATAAAAATAGTATCCCTGAATGTTCAGGGCTTGAACATCCCACAAAAACGCATCAAAGCCTTTCGCCCCTTTGCCATTAGAAAAGCACATGTCTTGTGCCTTCAAGAAACCCACTTCATACCACAATCCACTCCTAAATTTTTCAGCAAAATGTACTCACAGGTCTACACAGCCTCAACTTCAACTAAATAGCAAGGCATACTTATTGCATTTCACCGCAATAACCCATTTACATTATTAAAGGAGATTAAAAACCCGGAAGGGCGATATCTGATTCTAACAGGATATTTGCATGATATTGCCATAACAATAATTTCATATTATGCCCCGAACAAAAGTCCTACTTCGTTCCTCTCTCACCTTTTACAATCGAATCACATAAAATAGGAACGTTACTTTTATGTGGAGATTACAATCTAACTCTCTTTCCCTTTCTAGACAAATCACCTATATCTCAATCAAATGTCCTAATAGACACTCTTTTTCACAACCTCTTACAAAACATAATTTAGTAGATTCCTGGCATAAACTGTATCCAACTAAAAGACAATTTACCCATTATTCACATCCCCATTGCTCATTTTTACAAATAGATCAAATATTCCTAACTACAGGTATGGTGCCTGAAATCCTATTATCCAAAATTTTACCAATCCCATGGTCGGATCATAGTGCAATGCTTACCACTATAGCCTCTACTATTCCAAAAGCACATGATCTGACTTGGCTTCTAATGTCGCGTACACACGAGCGGAATGTCCATCAGAAACAGTCAGATGGGAGCTTTTCATCGTATATTCTGACCGCGTGTATGCCCCATCGGACTGTTTCCGTGGAAAATTCAGACGGACTTAGAGAACGTTCTAAATTTTTCCGATGGAACTAATTACTGTCAGGAAATCCTCTCGTCTGTACGTCTCGTCTGATAAAAATACTATCCCTGAATGTTCAGGGCTTGAACATCCCACAAAAACGCATCAAAGCCTTTCGCTCCTTTGCCATTAGAAAAGCACATGTCTTGTGCCTTCAAGAAACCCACTTCATACCACAATCCACTCCTAAATTTTTCAGCAAAATGTACTCACAGGTCTACACAGCCTCAGCTTCAACTAAATAGCAAAGCATACTTATTGCATTTCACCGCAATAACCCATTTACATTATTAAAGGAGATTAAAAACCCGGAAGGGCGATATCTGATTCTAACAGGATATTTGCATGATATTGCCATAACAATAATTTCATATTATGCCCCGAACAAAAGTCCTACTTCGTTCCTCTCTCACCTTTTACAATCGAATCACATAAAATAGGAACGTTACTTTTATGTGGAGATTACAATCTAACTCTCTTTCCCTTTCTAGACAAATCACCTATATCTCAATCAAATGTCCCTAATAGACACTCTTTTTCACAACCTCTTACAAAACATAATTTAGTAGATTCCTGGCATAAACTGTATCCAACTAAAAGACAATTTACCCATTATTCACATCCCCATTGCTCATTTTTACAAATAGATCAAATATTCCTAACTACAGGTATGGTGCCTGAAATCCTATTATCCAAAATTTTACCAATCCCATGGTCGGATCATAGTGCAATGCTTACCACTATAGCCTCTACTATTCCAAAAGCACATGATCTGACTTGGCTTCTAATGTCGCGTACACACGAGCGGAATGTCCATCAGAAAAAGTCAGATGGGAGCTTTTCATCGTATATTCTGACCGCGTGTATGCCCCATCGGACTGTTTCCGTGGAAAATTCAGACGGACTTAGAGAACGTTCTAAATTTTTCCGATGGAACTAATTACTATCAGGAAATCCTCTCGTCTGTACGCTGTTCCGACGTACCAAAAACGACACATGCGCAGAAGCAAGTACGAGATGGAAGCGCTCGGTCTGGTAAAACTAGCGCCCGGAATGAAGATAGCACATTCCTCACACTGCAAATTCTGTGATCTTTTAACGCAGCGCATTCTTTTGTGCTTTATAATGCTAGAATAATGAAGTTGTTTTGCTGCTGATATTCACACAGTTCTCACAAACGTATTTCTTTATAATTTCTCGTGATCTCATGAATAATCTTTTATTTTTTTAAAGCCAGATCTCCAGAATAATGTTTCTAATTATTTTTTTAGAGTCATCTTTTTTTTTATTATTTTTTTTTATTTCATCAAGATCTCCTTTTTTTGTGATTATTGCAAAATTAGTTTCTAGTGATCTCCCTAATGTTTTAGTTATTTTTTGTGTGTCAAGTTACCACAATAACATTATTATCTTGTATTTTTTAACCTCAAGGAGACTGGTTGGTGTCCCTTGTTAATTTGACATTGTCTTTTTGAAATGTACCTGCCTACTCACAAACAAACTATCCTTTTTGAATAAAAACACATAGGCAAGTATTTTCCGAAAATAAAATATCCATTTATTCTGGGTAACAAAATAAAGATGAAGGCAACGCTGGAGAAACTTTTGGAATTTGCAAAGCCTTTTGGCCCCCAGGGCACAAAAAATTATTATCTTGAGGAGTCCATATAATAGTGATCACAATCTAGTCCAGGACACCCAGAGATCAGGACCAGCAGCAGATGACATATATGACCCCAGGCTGTGGTACTACACCAGCCTGCGTCTTCTGTCAGACCAGACTGAACCCAGGCTATCACTTTCTTCTCTTCGCTGTAGCCTTCCCTCCACACTGCCCTGCAGCTTTCCCTGAACCCTTCCCTGCACCCTTCCCTGCAGCCTTCCCTGCACCCTTCCCTGCAGCCTTCCCTGCAGCCTTCCTTGGAGGCTGTGGCTCTGGTGGTGGACTTGTGGCAGGAGGAGGAGGGGGAGGGGGAGGAGGATGGGTGAGATGATATATGTGTCTGTTCCCAACAATAATTCCCTCACAGAGGAAGCATTGGCCCTCCTCCAATTTCAACAATCTTGTGGCTAGATAGCAGCCATAGGCCTCTTCAGCATCGGGTTGGCTTTGGGGAACATTGCTTGCTTCCCTAATGAGACCCAGTGTTGCCTCCTCATCGTCCCCTTCCTGGGCCTTTTTGTTTGAAGGCAGAGGGGAGGCACCTGGGATTGGGTGAGGCTCCTACTGGGGCCAGCCACCTCCTGGCTGTCACTGGGCACGGCCACCTCCTGGCTGTCTCTGGGCACGGCCTTCTCCTGCCTGCCACCTTCCAGACCCTCGTCCTGGCTGAGCTCATCCTGTGTATAAAAAAGTAATATAGTTTTAGTTTTTGCTTCATCAATCACACACAATTTTTAGCTCATGCCTTGCAAATTGAATAAATAGAAAAGACTATCATACTGACCCCAGCATTTTTCATTCTTGTCCCAAACATTTTTGTCCACTACTGTCTAATGATTTAAAACAAAGTGATTTACATATCAATAATTATTTATCAATTGGAACATCTAGTTAACATCATTAATATTAGGACAATAAAAATGTATAAAAATAATATACCTGCCTCCAGCTGGGCACATCCACTTCTTCCAGGATGGAAGTCATGCAATGCTGTACCCAAACGAAATTTGCGTCCTTTTCTTCCCACAAATAGAGCTTTCTTTTGATGGTATTTGATCACCTCTGCCGTTTTTATTTTTTGCGCTATAAATGGAAAAAGACAGAAAATTTTGAAAAAAATTATATTTTCTACTGTTTGTTATTAAAAAAATCCAATAAAGTCAATTTTAGTCATACATTTAGGCCAAAATGTATTCGGCCACATGTCTTTGGTAAAAAAAAAAGTCAATAAGCGTATATTTATTGGTTTGCGCAAAAGTTATAGCGTCTACAAACTAGGGTACTTTTTCTGGAATTTACACAGCTTTTAGTTTATGACTGCCTATGTCATTTCTTGAGGTGCTAAAATGGCAGGGCAGTACAAACCCCCCCAAATGACCCCATTTTGGAAAGTAGACACCCCAAGGAAATTGCTGAGAGGCATGTTGAACCCATTGAATATTTATTTTTTTTGTCCCAAGTGATTGAATAATGACAAAAAAAGCTGCTTCTCCTGAGTACGGGGATACCACATGTGTGGGACTTTTTGGGAGCCTAGCCGCGTACGGGGCCCCGAAAACCAATCACCGCCTTCAGGATTTCTAAGGGCGTAAGTTTTTTATTTCACTCCTCACTACCTATCACAGTTTTGAAGGCCATAAAATGCCCAGATGGCACAAACCCCCCCCCAAATGACCCCATTTTGGAAAGTAGACACCCAAAGCTATTTGCTGAGAGGCATGTTGAGTCCATGGAAAATTTTATATTTTGACACAAGTTGCGGGAAAGTGACAATTTTTTTTTTTTTTTGCAAAAAGTTGTCTCTAAATGATATATTGCTCACACAGGCCATGGGCATATGTGGAATTGCACCCCAAAATACATTTAGCTGCTTCTCCTGAGTATGGGGATACCACATGTGTGGGACTTTTTGGGAGCCTAGCCACGTACGGGGCCCCGAAAACCAATCACCGCCTTCAGGATTTCTAAGGGTGTAAATTTTTGATTTCACTCTTCACTGCCTATCACAGTTTCGGAGGCCATGGAATGCCCAGGTGGCACAAACCCCCCCAAATGACCCCATTTTGGAAAGCAGACACCCCAATTATTTGCTGAGAGGCATGGTGAGTATTTTTCAGCTCTCATTTGTTTTTGAAAATGAAGAAAGACAAGAAAAAACATTTTTTTTTTTTTTCTTTTTTCAATTTTCAAAACTTTGTGACAAAAAGTGTGGTCTGCAAAATACTCACTATACCTCTCAGCAAATAGCTTGGGGTGTCTACTTTACAAAATGGGGTCATTTAGGGGGGTTTTGTGCCACCTGGGCATTCCCTGGCCTCCGAAACTGTGATAGGCAGTGAAGAGTGAAATCAAAAATTTACGCCCTTAGAAAGCCTGAAGGCGGTGCTTGGTTTTCGGGGTCCCGTACGTGGCTAGGCTCCCAAAAAGTCTCACACATGTGGTATCCCCGTACTCAGGAGAAGCAACAGAATGTATTTTGGGGTGTAATTTCACATATTCCCATGGCATGTTTGAGCAATATATCATTTAGTGACAACTTTGTGCAAAAAAAAAAAAAAAATTTGTCTCTTTCCCACAACTTGTGTCACAATATAAAATATTCCATGGACTCGACATGACTCTCAGCAAATAGCTTGGGGTGTCTACTTTCCAAAATGGGGTCATTTGGGGGGGTTTGAACTGTCCTGGCATTTTATGCACAACATTTAGAAGCTTATGTCACACATCACCCACTCTTCTAACCACTTAAAGACAAAGCCCTTTCTGACACTTTTTGTTTACATGAAAAAATTATTTTTTTTGCAAGAAAATTACTTTGAACCCCCAAACATTATATATTTTTTTAAAGCAAATGCCCTACAGATTAAAATGGTGGGTGTTTCATTTTTTTTTTTCACACAGTATTTGTGCAGCGATTTTTCAAACGCATTTTTTGGGGAAAAAACACACTTTTTTAAATTTTAATGCACTAAAACACAATATATTGCCCAAATGTTTGATGATATAAAAAAGATGATCTTAGGCCGAGTACATGGATACCAAACATGACATGCTTTAAAATTGCGCACAAACGTGCAGTGGCGACAAACTAAATACATTTTTAAAAGCTTTTAAAAGCCTTTACAGGTTACCACTTTAGATTTACAGAGGAGGTCTACTGCTAAAATTACTGCCCTCGATCTGACGTTCGCGGTGACACCTCACATGCATGGTGCAATTGCTGTTTACATTTGATGCCAGACCGATGCTTGCGTTCGCCTTTGCCCGAGAGCAGGGGGGGACAGGGGTGCTTTTTTTTTTTTTTTTTGTTTCTTTATTTTTTTGCTTTTTTATCTTATTTTTAAACTGTTCCTTTCATTTTTTTTTTAAACATTTTTATTGTTATCTCAGGGAATGTAAATATCCCCTATGATAGCAATAGGTAGTGACAGGTACTCTTTTTTGAAAAAATGGGGGTCTATTAGACCCTAGATCTCTCCTGTGCCCTCAAAGCATCTGACCACACCAAGATCGGTGTGATAAAATGCTTTCCCAATTTCCCAATGGCGCTGTTTACATCCGGCGAAATCTAAGTCATGAAATGCTTGTAGCTTCCGGTTTCTTAGGCCATAGAGATGTTTGGAGCCACTCTGGTCTCTGATCAGCTCCATGGTCAGCTGGCTGAATCACTGGCTGCATTCCCAGGTTCCCTGTTGAGACAGGAGAGCCAGAGAAAAACACGGAAGACGGTGGAGGGGGGGCATTCCCTCCAACCGCTTGTAAAAGCAGTCTAGAGGCTAATTAGCTGCTAGGGTTGCTTTTACATGAAAGCTGACCGCTGGCTGAAAAGAATGATACCAAGATGATACCTAAACCTGCAGGCATCATTCTGGTATAACCACTCAAAGTCGTGAATGGCGTACCTAAAGACAAAAAAATGGTTAACAATAAAACACAGTAAACGGTAAAGTATAAAAAATTGCATACCTGAAAAGCAAACATGATAAAACATAATAACAATAAAACATTGCAGAATAGAGTACAGTAAAAAAGAGCAGAACAATAGAGAGAGAATAGAGAGAACAATAAAACGACAACTATTTTTTTTTTACACTTTTTTTTGTAACTAACTTTTATAACTGTAACCGGTTCCAGGTTCGGGTCTCTCAAAATGCGATGGCATCTTGGGAGACCCTGTGAAAGTGTGCCTAGTCTGTGCAATGCTGTACCCTACGCTAATACTCAACTAGTGAATGGTAGCGTTTAAAACATTCACCAATGCAAAGACCAGGATTGTCAGGACAGGAGGGGCAATAATAGCGGGTGTCACGCCTATATCCGCGCTTTCTACAGACACAACATCTTTTTTGGGGGGGTTCGCTGGGTAGGGGTACTTGGGAGGACATAAAGAAAATGCCTCTCATGCAGCCGACTGCATTTGGTTGGGGATTTGAATGAGGGAAGTATGGGCGCTGCAGAAGTGGTGGGTTCCCTATTAGGATTGGCGAATGCAGCAGGAAGGGCATTATGGACACGACGGGCCTGTTTTTTCTTCTTCTTGGTGGCAGCTGGACACTACTTGTGCCTGCCACCTCACCAGCTTGAACTGCACTTATGGGACTCGCCACGTCACCAAGTGTTACTGCAGTGCTGGTTTGACTACGACCGGGGTGTACTAGGCCGCTGGTGCTTGCCAGTTCACCAAAACGCTACCAAAAAAACTGTTAGCGATCGCAGGGATCAGGCCTGACTCTGCAAATGCTGCAGTTATGTGTTTAGTGTTTTGTAAGTGACAGTGATCGATCGATACTGCACTTGGGAGGGCTGGGCTGGGCCGGGCAGAGGGGCAAAACACAGGTGCTAGCAGGCATCTGGGCTGATCCCGCTAACACTGCGTTTTTGGGAACCCTAAACTGCTAGGGACGCTAGTATAGATCTGATCGGATCAGATATTGATCCGTTCAGATACTATACCACTAAGGGAGGTGTACGGTGCGTGCGTGGGTGTTAGCGATACTGGCGCTAACCTGACGCTGCCTGGGGCTGGTGCTTGCCAGTTCACCAAAACGCTACCAAAAAAACTGTTAGCGATTGCAGGGATCAGGCCTGACACTGCGAACGCTGCAGTTATGTGTTTAGTGTTTTGTAAGTGACAGTGATCGATCGATACTGCACTTGGGTGGGCTGGGCCGGGCGGAGCGGCAAAACGCAGGTGCTAGCAGGTATCTGGGCTGATCCCGCTAACACTGCGTTTTTGGGAACCCTAAACTGCTGGGGACGCTAGTATAGATCTGATCGGATCAGATATTGATCCGTTCAGATACTATACCACTAAGGGAGGTGTATGCTGCGTGCGTGGGTGTTAGCGGTACTGATGCTAATCTGACGCTGCCTGGGGCGACGCATATCACCGCCGGGCAATCAGGGGGCTAAACCTTTATTTGGTAATAAACGGCGGGTGCCCTGACACTATAAAAAATAAACGAACTAACCAGCGTCACCTGTAACAGTTATACGGTGATCAGTGGTGAAAGGGTTAACTAGGGGGCAATCAAGGGGTTAAAACATTTATTACGTAGTATATGGGGGTCCCTGTCGCTATAAAACGCTGACGGCGAACCTAAATATTTACGTCCCTAACTAGCGTCACCAGCGACACTAATAGAGCGATCAGAAAAATGATCGCTTAGCGACACTGGCGACGGGGGGTGATAAAGGGGTTAAAACTTTATAAGGGGGCGTTAGTGGGGTACCCTAGACCTAAAGGGGGCTAACAGTAACTGTCCTACCACACTAACTGTCACAAACTGACACCATGCAGTAATCAGAAAAAATAAAAAAAAAACTGCTTGGTGTCAGTGTGACGGGGGGGAGGGGTGATTAGGGGTGATCGGGGGGGATCGGGGGGTAAAGGGGGGGTGTTTTGTGTGCCTGGCATGTTCTACTGTGTGTGTAGTGTGTTGTGCACTCACATTACAGTCTTCTCTCCTTGGCGCCGGAACGGAAAATACAGAGCCGAGGAGAGATGACATCATTTCCTTTGCTGCTGTTTAGCATACAGCAGCATAGGAATGATCTGATTGGCCGGCGGCGATCGCGAGGGGGGGGCCACAAACGGATGGTCTCCCCCTCATCTCCAATCGCCGCTGGACAAAAGGGGACCGCCTTGGGCACCGGGGGGGTCCTATAGGACCCCCCGCCCGCGGGAGGCAGATCGCGTACATATACGTGATTCTGCCTGCCCGTGCCACCTTGCCGACGTACATCGGCGTGAGGCAGTCCTTAAGTGGTTAAAGTGATTCATCTTTGCTGTAAGACAATACACAAGTCAAAAACACTAATATCAGCCTAAACTCTCATAATCGTATCCCAATATAGGCCTCAATCTTGAAGCAGTATAGGCCACTGATGGACCTTCGTTATAACGTTCGTCACTTACAGTCCTCCTTCCTCCGCGCACAGAACGTACGTACAACGTACGACTTTATATACACTGCGCATGCCTGAAACTACGCCTGCGTTGCCCGCCCCTGACGTTCTTGCTACAATATTCCCCTCCCCCTCTCTTTAAGCGCGCAGTAGGAGCGACATGGCGGAGAAAGAGCAGGTGTGTGTTAATTCCACTAAAGAGGAGGAGGAAAGCCCGGAGCAAGAAACGACCCGATCCAGGAGGAGAAGATTTAAGGCCTCAAATATGGCCTTTATAGAGATGGTGGAGATGGTGGACATCTTGAGGAGGACCGACTATGATGGGAAGCATGAACAGTACCTAAATCCAAATGTGAGAAAGGCCAAGATCATGACTAAAGTTGTGAAGAGTCTGCAAAGAAATTTTGGGGTATGACGATCCATGGAGCAATTGAGGAAATGCTGGTCAGACCTGAAACTGAGGGAGCAGGATCAGTATAGAAGGATCAAGAGAGTGCTTCTAAAAGGTAAGTAGTTGTCGTGTGTTCCTATCATTATTATTATACTTGCATGCTGTGCCATGTGATTTTCTTTACTGTTGTACAGTTTAAAATGGCGACTTTCATGTTTGTGGGCACAGTAATCGGTCGTCGGAAACATTGTTCGCTCATTAACTACAATGTTTTGGGCAGATATAGGTTAAATACATTTGGTCATGCCTATTTGTCTAAAAATAAGTTTAGTACATTGCTGTCTAGATGTGTTTGTAACTAGAATGAAATTCAAGCGGGATTCAGTGTAATGTAAGGAGAGGACACTCAGCAGCTGTTTACACATCTGGAATCAGGAGCACTAGTGTGGGACACAAGAACAAACTTTTTAAGGTGTCCCACACAGGTGCTCCAGTGGATACTTGGGGTGTCTCCATGTGTGAAAATTGTCACAAAAAGGTAAGTATTCTAGCTTTGGTAAGGTAAAAAATCATGTCTGCCAAAAACAGACAATTGTCCCCCACTTCCAAGCAATGTTTCATATTCCCATTTCTTGATTCAAATATCTGTGTGCTAGGTATACCTTTTGTTTCATTCTCATAGGGGAGAAAAGACTCGCAGGACACCACTCAGAGGACACCAGGGACCCCCCACCTCAAAAAGAAGGGGAACTCAGAAAAACAACACACCCCGAGGATCTGCGGGAAGGAGAGGTGGAGGAAGTCGGTGAGATTGTCACCACAACAGGTGAGTGTCTGACACCCCAGCTTCAGGTAATATATGTTTTTTTTTTTAAAGATATTTTTATTGATTTTAGGTTCAGCACAAACCAACAAACACAAAACAGTCACAAATAAAAGAAAAAAAACACACATGAGTATCTGATCCACTAAGCATACAAAAGTAGTATCAAACCTACAATTAGATCACACAAGTCATTGTAGGCAAGTCGTTACAAAAGATCTGAGATATTGGTAATAGTAATAATCAGGTATAGGCACATTTGCATGACATAACCATATTAAAAGACCTTGTATTGAAGGTCCCTGTGGCACGGCCCATCAATGATCAATTGTGTTCAATTTTGAGAGAGAGTTATCGGACTAGCCAACCATTTACCCCAAATTTTATGAAAGGTTTTATTCCTTTTTCGAATTTCAAAGGTTAATTTATATAATGGAATGGAGTCATTGATAAGTTTTAAGCAGAGGGATTTCCAAGAGGTCTGTGCACCTTTCCAGGACAGTAGAATAGATTTTTTAACATAAAAATAAAGTATACGGAGCAATCTCTTGGCATGTGATGGTATTTGTAAATCATCAAATACTCCCAACAAGCAGTTCTTAGGGTGAATTATGTTAGGAAGGCCCAGCACAGTCGATATAAAGGCACCCACTTCCTCCCAGAAGTCACTAATTATCGGGCATGACCAAAAGCAATGTAAGAAGTCTGCCTCCTGGCCACAGCCTCGGAAACAGACAGCCGATGGTAAAAGACCCATTTTATGCAGTCTGGCCGGGGTGAGGTGGGTCTGATGAAAGATTTTAATTTGTATGATGCGGTCTCGGGAGGAAATGACAGAAGTTTTATATGTGTCACTGAATTCTGACCAATCCTCGTTTACCATAGAGATATCCATTGAATCCCATTTCTCTTGTGCTTTGTGAAACCTAGGGTTAAAGTCAGTCATTAAGGCTGCATAGTAAGTGGATACTAATTTAGAGGGTCAGGTAATATATGTTTGCCTGCATATTTACAATACATGTTTTTACTCTAATTTTTAGGTGATGTTCTGGTTGTGGAGGAGCAAGCTGAACATTTTACAAGTGACAGCGCACAAAGGCTAATACAAGACATCATGGTGTGGAATGGTGAACTTGACATCATAAGGAAGAAACTCAATGTTATGGAACAACAAATGAAGAACATGATTGATGTGTTGGGAAGAATCTGAATTTCTTCTAAATGCCACCATTTTCCCATTTTTTGGACTATAAACAAAAACTTTTTTTTGACATTTTAAAAGCCAAATTTTGAAGATGCACACAGTGTGTCAACATGTGCTATCTGCCAGCAGGGGATATCAATGTACGCGTTTTGTGGGTGCAACCTCTTCCTCGTAACTCTAGTAGGTGAGCGGAAGGGGTTTCACCCCCAAAACACGTTCATTGATCCCCCATGATGGGAGATAGCACATGTTGACATTAGGCATGGGATCAGGAGGGAAATACCCATTTTGATTCTTAAATTGTGTGCATTTTCAAAATTTGGCTTTTACAGGGGTGACATCACTCCATTTGATGAAGGCAATATCAAGACATTTTTGACACTATAATGTCTGATATTGCCTTCAGTTTTCCTACGTTGAACTTTGTAAGTTCCAGAGTTGGGTATGTTATGTTTAGAAACATGCGTGTTTATAACTGCACGGCCGCTTTGGGGTGCCAAGCCAGGACCGCCAGTATCAAGGCCCGTCAGAAGATTTGAAGGAAGTCCGGCCTCAGGCACAACTGTGGCTATATAATTGTGGGCATTTTTTCTTAAAAAATTGTGCAATATGCAGCAGGATAAAATGATGTGGTTGAGTTTGTATTCCACCATGTGTATGGCTGTCAGAAACAGGCGGAACCAGCTGGCCATTATCCTGAAGGTATTCTCAATTACTCTTCTGGCTCTGTCCAGCCGGTAGTTAAAAACCCTCCTCTCCGGGGTGAGGGTCCTCTGGGGGAATGGCCTAATCAGGTGCTCGCCTAGACCGAATGCTTCATTAGCAAGAAAGACGAATTGGAGTTCTTCCACGTTGTCCGCATCATGTGGCAATCCCAGGCCACCACTCTGGAGGCCATTGGTAAAACTCCATCTGGGCGAAGACTTCTCCATCCGACATCTGGCCATTCTTCCTCACGTCTAAATAGAGGAAATCATATTGTGCCAACACCACCGCCATTAACACTATACTATTAAACCCCTTATAGTTATAATAGTAAGACCCTGAATGGGGTGGTCGCATGATATGGACGTGCTTCCCATCTATAGCCCCTCCACAGTTGGGAAAGTCCCAACGGTCGGCAAAATGGGAGGTCACAGTCTGCCATTACTGTGGCGTTGAAGAAAACTGTGGAGTCAAAACAGAAAAATATATATTAGTACTTTTGCACATAACATTGCAAGCAGATTAGACACAAACATTCTTGGCCAGCATCAGTATAACATTTATTTTAAGGAGTATTTTAAGACAAAAATATAAGGCCCACTTATCAGATTCCCCCTCTGATGGCCCATTGTAAAAATTTTAGAGGGAAGGGTTCGAGCTGAGTTTGGGACCACCAAAAAAAGCCTATGGCACTCGGCCTGACTTTAAGGACAGCAATAACATTTGTACACATTTTAGGGGGTGTTTGGGGTAAAGCGTGGGTTTCCTCCGGGTACTCCGGTTTCCTCCCACACTCCAAAAGACATGCTGGTAGGTTAATTGGATTCTGTCTAAATTGACCCTAGTATGTATGAATGTGAGTTAGGGACCTTAGATTGTAAGCTCCTTGAGGATAGGGACTGATGTGAATGTACAATGTATATGCAAAGCGCTGCGTAAATTGACGGCGCTATATAAGTACCTGAAATAAATAAAATAAATAAAGCACTACAATGGAGCTGACAAAATACATTGTTAAGTAACTAGGCTAGGTGTATATGGGCCCAGGATAGCATGCTGGGGAGGTTAGTGAAGGCAAATATGCATGAAGGACAAAAAAGGAGCATTAAAAGATTACAGCATGCATGAGAACAAAGGGGACATTCACAGCCTATTACAATTATGGAATGAGGAAAGAAATACATTAGCAAACAATAAATACAAAAGAATGTGATGTTAAAGGAGAAAACGTACCCTAATATAGTCCTTCTGTAGGACTTAAATAATAGCAGAACAGGTCTCTGGGATAATGATCCCCAGAGCCTGGGGGGAGATGCCAGTCGAGAACTTGAGGTCCCGTAGACTTCTCCCAGTCGCCAAGTACTGTAACGTGGCAACTAGCCTCTGCTCTGAAAGTAATGGCTTGCTTCCTGCAGGTGTCCTGCCTGCTAATAAAAGGGCTGAGCAAAGCCAACAGACGGTGAAAAATGGGGAATCCTGAGAAAGTTCCTGAAATCATCAGGATTATTCTCCTGGATCTCACGAAGCAAAGGCATATGAGAGAATTGGTCACGCTGCAGTAACCAATTCTTGGTCCATGAACTCCTCCCCACCCTGTTTATGGACTGGGCTTGGGTCAAAGAATGAACCCCAACACCAAGCCCCCATACAGTTCGAACTCTACGACGAGTACGTCTCCACAACATGGCTTCAAAACGGTCAGCTGGTCAGAACGAACTAACAGAATGCACTGAAGAACAGCAAGGCCTGTGAAGAGCGAGCTGAAAATCAGAAACAAATGGACAAGAACACACTGACAAAACAGATGCAAACTGTCTACACGCTCTGAAAAGCAGATACAAACCCACAAGCACAGACTGAAGAGCAGTAACAAACTGAAAAGCATGAAAGCTGAAAAACACAAATCGTCTCTCACCAAACTTCTACTAACATGAGATAAACATGAGATTAGCAGAAGGAGCCCAAAGGGTGGCACGCTCGCTATTGCACCTCCTTTTTCTAATCCCATCGTACGTGTTGTACGTCACCGCGTTCTAGACGGTCAGACTTTGGTGTGACCGTGTGTAGGCAAGACTGCTTGAGCGGAATTCCGTCGGAGTTCCGTCGGAGAAACCTTCGGAGTTTATTCCGATGGCAAAACCAGTCGTGTGTATAAAAGATTACCTACTTAAAAACCCAACACATAAACGTAATATTGAACTTGCACTGAAAGAATACGTTGTAGACAACTATACCCTTGATATATCCCCGCTCACTCTGTGGGAAGCTCACAAACCAGTTTTACGTGGTATATGTATGAGACAAGCGGCTCTATTTAATCGAGAACATAGAGCTTTATATAACAAATTGGAAACAAACTTTAACGTTGCTACATGGCATTTCAATCCAATCCTTCCCCCGTCACAATTGCAATTGGATAAGGCTAAACTTGAATTTGACCTGTTTCTCTGAATCAGCAGATAAAACTACCAATCGATCACGCCACAATTTTTACATGAAAGCTAATAAACCAGAAACTCTGTTAGCCAGCACGCTCAAATCTCACAACTCTCCCACTAAACGATAATATAGTGCGGAAAATCAATCAGGGCCAGGTCTTTTGTTTATTTTCACCTATTCGTCTCAAAATATCTAAAGATATATACTCCAATAACTCAAGGTAAATACTTCAAAAATGTAAAACACATTTAAACACTTTCTTCTGACACTGAGCTGGATACATCCAAAGCAGATGAGTTCTTTTACCACATTTCCCTCCCCCCATTATCCACAACACAGTTAGAGCTACTAGGCTACCAGAGAAATCTGTATCGGTTATAGAGGTGTCCAGTGCTATCAAAACACTGAAAATAAACAAAAGACCTGGCCCTGATGGATTTTCCGTACTATATTATCGTACATATATTGAAACATTATCACCCACTTTATCTGATGCCTTCAACTCTATACTATCAGGTCACTCATTTAGACAGGAAACATTAACAGCACTTATTTGTATGCTTCCCAAGCCAAACTCAGACGATAGCATCTGTTCGAACTATCGTCCTATCTCTCTGCTAAATGTAGATATTAAAATATTAGCCAAAATCCTTGCTACTAGACTTAATACGTTCATTGGTAAAATGATACATAAAGACCAACCAGGATTTATCCCTATCTAACAAGCAAGTGATAATATTGGATGTGCCACTCTTCTATCATACGCTGCGAAAATTACACCGCATCCCAGCCTGTTTCCTCTCATTAGATATAAAAAAGGCATTTGATCCCATTTCATGGTCCTATATGCACTATACTCTTAGTAAATGGGGATTCTGCCCCCATTTCTTACAATGGATCTCAGCACTTTACTGCAAACCTAAAGTGTACATTAAATACGCAGGTTACAAATCTGAAACATTCAACATAGAAAGGGGCACACGTCAAAGATGCCCACTCTCACCTTTATTATTTGCTTTGCTTATTGAGCCTTTAGCACAAAGAATAAGAATGGAACCTTCTATAACAGGCATAGAAATGGTAGGTTGTCACCACAAGATATGTTTATTTGCGGATGACATCCTTTTATTTTTATCTTCACCTCAAATTTCAGCTCCTAACCTTATGAATATACTAAAAAACGATTCAATCATCTCAGGCCTTACGGTTAATACTCAAAAATCTACAGCACCGAATATCTCGTTAACCACTGCAGAAGAATTAATTGTACAAGAATCATTACCCTTTAAATGGGCTACTCATAGCATTCCTTATTTGGGTATCCAGCTCACTGCCAGCCACTTGGATTTATTTTTCGCCAACTATCCACTATCCCTCTTTACTAAAATTAACTACAAACTTGCTTTTAAAATGGTCATCTATACCGACTTCATGGGTTGGGAAAATAAATATAATAAAGATGGCCATATTTCCTAAATTCCTGTACCTTTTCAGAGTTCTTTCAATGAACATCCTGGCCTATTTCCTTAAAATAATATAACAAAAATTTATAAAATTTACTTGGGGGGAACTCAAACCACGAATATCTAGAGAAACCTTATTCCTTCCCAAAATCCATGGTGACCTAGGATTTCCAAACATTTCATTATATTATAAAGCCGCTCAACTAGCACAATCCGTAAAAATATCACTCCAAAACTGAGATTCCCCTGTGGGTTACCATCGAAGCAATAGATTGTGACCCTCTCTCCATACACAATATTTTATGGTTACGTCCCATAGATCGTAAAACTTAAAAAAAAAAAACAATCACTAAACAATCTCTAGCTATTTGGGATAGACTCAAAATCTCTCATGGTCTCCAATCGAAACACAATCCACTTCTATCATTTCTCAAAAACCCAGCTTTCTATCCAGCATTGACTTATCCCAGATCTTTTCGGGCTTGGTCCAAAGCAGCTATAACATGTTTACATCACATGATCCTAAATACAACAATCCGTCCCTTCCCAGATTAATGCAAGTCTTTTGGGCTCCCCCAATCAGAAATATTTTGTTACCTTCAATTAAGAACTTTTGAATTCCTTTCCTAAGCATTGACAACTCCACAACAATATACTCCACATTGCTTGTTAAATCAGATGTTAACCACTTCAGCCCCGGAAGGATTTACCCCCTTCCTGACCAGAGCACTTTTTACAAATTGGCACTGCGTCGCTTTAACTGCTAATTGCGCGGTCATGCAATGCTGTAACCAAACGAAATTTGCGTCCTTTTCTTCCCACAAATAGAGCTTTCTTTTGATGGTATTTGATCACCTCTGCCATTTTTATTTTTTGCGCTATACACGGAAAAAGACCGAAAATTTTGAAAAAAAATGATATTTTCTACTTTTTGTTCTAAAAAAAATCCAATAAACTCAATTTTAGTCATACATTTAGGCCAAAATGTATTTGGCCACATGTCTTTGGTAAAAAAAATGTCAATAAGTGTATATTTATTGGTTTGCGCAAAAGTTATAGCGCCTACAATCTAGGGTACATTTTCTGGAATTTACACAGCCTTTAATTTATGACTGCCTATGTCGTTTCTTGAGGTGCTAAAATGGCAGGGCAGTACAAAACCCCCACAAATGACCCCATTTTGGAAAGTAGACACCCCAAGGAAATTGCTGATAGGCATGTTGAGCCCATTGAATATTCATTTTTTTTGTCCCAAGTGATTGAATAATGACAAAAAAAAAAAAAAAAAAAAAAAAATTACAAAAAGTTGTCACTAAATGATATATTGCTCACACAGGCCATGGGCATATGTGGAATTGCACCCCAAAATACATTTAGCTGCTTCTCCTGAGTACGGGGATACCACATGTGTGGGACTTTTTGGGAGCCTAGCCGCATACGGGGCCCCGAAAACCAATCACCGCCTTCAGGATTTCTAAGGGCGTACATTTTTGATTTTACTCCTCACTACCTATCACAGTTTTGAAGGCCATAAAATGCCCAGATGGCACAAACCCCCCCCAAATGACCCCATTTTGGAAAGTAGACACCCCAAGCTATTTGCTGAGAGGCATGTTGAGTCCATGGAATATTTTATATTTTGACACAAGTTGCGGGAAAGTGACAATTTATTTTTTTTTTTTTTTTTTTTTGCACAAAGTTGTCACTAAATGATATATTGCTCACACAGGTCATGGGCATATGTGGAATTGCACCCCAAAATACATTCTGCTGCTTCTCCTGAGTATGGGGATACCACATGTGTGGGACTTTTTAGGAGCCTAGCCGCGTACGGGACCCCGAAAACCAATCACCGCCTTCAGGATTTCTAAGGGTGTACATTTTTGATTTCACTCTTCACTGCCTATCACAGTTTCGGAGGTCATGGAATGCCCAGGTGGCACAAACCCCCCCCAAATGACCCCATTTTGGAAAGTAGACACCCCAAGCTATTTGCTGAGAGGCATGGTGAGTATTTTGCAGCTCTCATTTGTTTTTGAAAATGAAGAAAGACAAAAAAAAAAATTTTTTTTTTCTTTTTTTAATTTTCAAAACTTTGTGACAAAAAGTGAGGTCTGCAAAATACTCACTATACCGCTCAGCAAATAGCTTTGGGTGTCTACTTTCCAAAATGGGGTCATTTGGGGGGGGTTTGTGCCACCTGGGCATTCCATGGCCTCCGAGACTGTGATAGGCAGTGAAGAGTGAAATCAAAAATTTACGCCCTTAGAAAGCCTGAAGGCGGTGCTTGGTTTTCGGGGTCCCATACGCGGCTAGGCTCCCAAAAAGTCTCACACATGTGGTATCCCCGTACTCAGGAGAAGCAGCAGAATGTATTTTGGGGTGTAATTTCACATATTCCCATGGCATGTTTGAGCAATATATAATTTAGTGACAACTTTGTGCAAAAAAAAAAAAAAAAAAAAAAAATTTGTCTCTTTCCCGCAACTTGTGTCACAATATAAAATATTCCATGGACTCGACATGCCTCTCAGCAAATAGCTTGGGGTGTCTACTTTCCAAAATGGGGTCATTTGGGGGGGGTTTGAACTGTCCTGGCATTTTATGCACAACATTTAGAAGCTTATGTCACACATCACCCACTCTTCTAACCACTTGAAGACAATGCCCTTTCTGACACTTTTTGATTACATGAAAAAATTATTTTTTTTTGCAAGAAAATTACTTTGAACCCCCACACATTATATATTTTTTTAAAGCAAATGCCCTACAGATTAAAATGGTGGGTGTTTAATTTTTTTTTTTTCACACAGTATTTGCGCAGCGATTTTTCAAACGCATTTTTTGGGGAAAAAACACACTTTTTTACATTTTAATGCACTAAAACACACTATATTGCCCAAATGTTTGATGAAATAAAAAAGATGATCTTAGGCCGAGTACATGGATACCAAACATGACATGCTTTACAATTGCACACAAACGTGCAGTGGCAACAAAATAAATACATTTTTAAAAGCCTTTAAAAGCCTTTACAGGTTACCACTTTAGATTTACAGAGGAGGTCTACTGCTAAAATTACTGCCCTCGATCTAACCGTCGCGGTGATACCTCACATGCATGGTGCAATTGCTGTTTACATTTGACGCCAGACCGACGCTTGCGTTCGCCTTAGCGCGAGAGCAGGGGGGACAGGGGTGCTTTTTTTTTTTTTTTTTTTTTTTTCTTTATTATTTTTTTGCTTTTTTATCTTATTTTAAAACTGTTCCTTTCATTTTTTTTTTTTTAATCATTTTTACTGTTATCTCAGGGAATGTAAATATCCCCTATGATAGCAATAGGTAGTGACAGGTACTCTTTTTTGAAAAAATTGGGGTCTATTAGACCCTAGATTTCTCCTCTGCCCTCAAAGCATCTGACCACACCAAGATCGGTGTGATAAAATGCTTCCCCAATTTCCCAATGGCGCTATTTACATCCGGCGAAATCTAAGTCATAAAATGCTCGTAGCTTCCGGTTTCTTAGGCCATAGAGATGTTTGGAGCCACTCTGGTCTCTGATCAGCTCTATGGTCAGCTGGCTGAATCACCGGCTGCATTCTCAGGTTCCCTGTTGAGACAGGAGAGCCAGAGAAAAACACGGAAGACGATGGGGGGGGGGGGCATTCTCTCCCACTGCTTGTAAAAGCAGTCTAGAGGCTAATTAGCCGCTAGGATTGCTTTTACATGAAAGCCGACCGCTGGCTGAAAAGAATGATACCAAGATGATACCTAAACCTGCAAGCATCATTTTGGTATAACCACTCAAAGTCGTGAATGCTGTACCTGAAGACAAAAATATGGCTAACAATAAAGCACAGTAAATGGTAAAGTATAAAAAATTGCATACCTGAAAAGCAAACATGATAAAACATAATAACAATAAAACATTGCAGAATAGAATACAGTAAAAAAGAGCAGAACAATAGAGAGAATAGAGAGAGAGAGAATAGAGAGAGAACAATAAAACGACAACTATTACTTTTTATTTTATATTTTTGTTTGTGTTTTTTTTTTTTTTTTACACTTTTTTTGTAACTGTAACTTTTATAACTGTAACCGGTTCCAGGTTCGGGTCTCTCAAAATGCGATGGCATCTTGGGAGACCCTGTGAAAGTGTGCCTAGTCTGTGCAATGCTGTACCCTACGCTAATACTCAGCTAGTGAATGGTAGCATTCAAAACATTCACCAATGCAAAGACCAGGATTGTCAGGACAGAAGGGACAATAATAGCGGGTGTCACGCCTATATCCGCGCTTACTGCAGACACGACATCTTTTTTGGGGGAGTTCGTTGGGTAGGGGTACTAGGGGGAGGACATAAAGAAAATGCCTCTCATGCAGCCGACTGCATTTGGTTGGGGATGTGAATGGGGGAAGTACGGGCGCTGCAGAAGCGGTGGGTTCCCAATTAGGATTGGCGAATGCAGCAGGAAGGGCATTATGGGCACGACGGGCCTGTGTTTGTCTTCTTTGTGGCAGCGGGACACTACTTGTGCTTGCCACCTCACCAGCTTGAACTGCACTTATGGGACTCGCCACGTCACCAAGTGTTACTGCAGTGCTGGTTTGACTACGACCGGGGTGTACTAGGCCACTGGCGCTTGCCAGTTCACCAAAACGCTACCAAAAAAACTGTTAACGATCGCAGGGATCAGGCCTGACTCTGCGAACGCTGCAGTTATGCGTTTAGTGTTTTGTAAGTGACAGTGATCGATCGATACTGCACTTGGGTGGGCTGGGCTGGGCCGGGCGGAGGGGCAAAACGCAGGTGCTAGCAGGTATCTGGGCTGATCCCACTAACACTGCGTTTTTGGGAACCCTAAACTGCTGGGGATGCCAGTATAGATCTGATCGGATCAGATCAGATATTGATCAGTTCAGATACTATACCACTAAGGGAGGTGTACGGTGTGTGCGTGGGTGTTAGCGCTACTGGCACTAACCTGACGCTGCCTGGGGCTGGTGCTTGCCAGTTCACCAAAACGCTACCAAAAAAACTGTTAGCGATCGCAGGGATCAGGCCTGACTCTGCGAACGCTGCAGTTATGCGTTTAGTGTTTTGTAAGTGACAGTGATCGATCGATACTGCACTTGGGTGGGCTGGGCTGGGCCGGGCGGAGGGGCAAAACGCAGGTGCTAGCAGGTATCTGGGCTGATCCCGCTAACACTGCGTTTTTGGGAATCCTAAACTGTTGGGGACGCTAGTATAGATCTGATCGGATCAGATATTGATGCGTTCAGATACTATACCACTAAGGGAGGTGTACGGTGCGTGCGTGGGTGTTAGCGCTACTGGCACTAACCTGACGCTGCCTGGGGCTGGTGCTTGCCATTTCACCAAAACGCTACCAAAAAAACTGTTAGCGATCACAGGGATCAGGCCTGACTCTGCGAACGCTGCAGTTATGCGTTTAGTGTTTTGTAAGTGACCGTGATCGATCGATACTGCACTTGGGTGGGCTGGGCCGAGCCGGGCGGAGGGGCAAAACGCAGGTGCTAGCAGGTATCTGGGCTGATCCCGCTAACACTGTGTTTTTGGGAATCCTAAACTGTTGGGGACGCTAGTATAGATCTGATCGGATCAGATATTGATGCGTTCAGATACTATACCACTAAGGGAGGTGTACGGTGCGTGCGTGGGTGTTAGCGCTACTGGCACTAACCTGACGCTGCCTGGGGCTGGTGCTTGCCATTTCACCAAAACGCTACCAAAAAAACTGTTAGCGATCACAGGGATCAGGCCTGACTCTGCGAACGCTGCAGTTATGCGTTTAGTGTTTTGTAAGTGACCGTGATCGATCGATACTGCACTTGGGTGGGCTGGGCCGAGCCGGGCGGAGGGGCAAAACGCAGGTGCTAGCAGGTATCTGGGCTGATCCCGCTAACACTGTGTTTTTGGGAACCCTAAACTGCTGGGGACGCTAGTATAGATCTGATCAGATCAGATATTGATCCGTACAGATACTATACCACTAAGGGAGGCGTATGCTGTGTGCGTGGGTGTTAGCGTTACTGGCGCTAATCTGACGCTGCCTGGGGCGACGCATATCACCGCCGGGCGATCAGGGGGCTAAATCTTTATTCGGCGGGTGCCCTGACACTATAAAAAATAAACAAACTAACCAGCGTCACCCGTAACGGTTATACAGTGATCAGTGGTGAAAGGGTTAACTAGGGGGCAATCAAGGGGTTAAAACATTTATTAGGTAGTATATGGGGGTCCCTGTCGCTATAAAACGCTGACGGCGAACCTAAATATTTACCTCACTAACTAGCGTCACCAGCGACACTAATACAGCGATCAGAAAAATGATCGCTTAGCGACACTGGTGACGGGGGGTGATCAAGGGGTTAAAACTTTATTAGGGGGGGTTAGGGGGGTACCCTAGACCTACAGGGGGGTAATACTAACTGTCCTAACACTGTAAATGTCACAAACTGACACCAATACAGTAATCAGAAAAAAAAAAAAAAAAAAACCTGCTGGTGTCAGTTTGTGACAGGGGGGAGGGGGGTGATTGGGGGGGGATCGGGGGGGGGATCGGGGTGTTTTGTGTGCCTGGCATGTTCTACTGTGTGTGTTGTGTGTTGTGCACTCACATTGCAGTCTTCTCTCCTCGGCCCGGAACGGAAAATACCGAGCCGAGGAGAGATGACATCATTTCCTCTGCCTCTGTGTACAATACAGAGGCAGGGAAATTATCCCATTGGCTGAGAGCGATCGCGAGGGGGGGGCCACGAATGGATGGCCTCCCCCTCACCTCCGATCGCCGGGGGAGATTTGCCGACCGCCGCTGGCACCGGGGGGGGGTCCGATCGGACCCCCCACCCGCGGGCAGGCAAGGACGTACATGTAAGTCCTTTTGCCTGCCCGTGCCATTCTGCCGACGTATATAGTCGTGCGGCGGTCGGCAAGTGGTTAAATTACCATCTTATGTGGCGAAATGGGAAAAAGATCTTGATCGAACTATAGTAAAATATATATAAAACAGAATGGTCTGCAATCTGGTCCAATATCAAATCTTTTTCTCCTAATGTGATAGATATTGAAACCACCTACAAGGTACTCTCACGCTGGTATTTGGCTCCTGCTACAATAGCTAAATTCGTACCTGATTACTCAGGTCTCTGCTGTCACGGCTGTTCAGAACAAGGAACATATATAGACATGTGGTGGAATTGTTCTATTATAAAAAATTCTGGAAAGAGGTGTTTTTACTTGCTTCAGAAATGTTTGAAATAACAATAATACCAGATCCAGAAATTGCCCTTTAAAATATAAAACCTGATTACATGACTCGTAAACAATTCAAGCTATTCATACAACTTATGATGGCCGCGAAACAGACAATAACTAATGCATGGAAAACTCCCTTACTAAACATAGCAGAAACCAGGCACAGAATGAATCGGTCTTTGTTGCATGCAAAGATGGAAGCCCTAGATAAAGAAAATCTGAAAGGATATGAAGGTCTATGGAAACCATGGATCACACACTGTTTACCTATAAACCTTCACCACCAGGTACTCCAGTCATGGTAACTAACATTTTTACATGTAACAATGATAAAACTATAAGAAGTTCTTCTCTTCCTTATTTCTCTCTTATTATCATTTCATAAGGTACCTAACAGCAACAGGTGATATGGAAATTATTTAACATATCACACTCAGTAGTTTGATACATATACTTTATTCAAATGTTTAACACACATAAGAACTCAGACACAATTAGATCTAATTTTCTCTCATTAACTGATAATGATCCTCTAAATATTAATGTAAGCTAATATTGAAACAGTCTGAAAACTCTGTATCACTTTGATAAATAGGGAACTTACCTAACATTAATTTTACCATCTGTGTGTTATATTAATACAATGCCGTAATCTGCTTCTTTATTTTACATGTAACTACTAAAATACCTTTAATTGATACATTATACTTGTTACCATATGTTAATCTTTCAATAAAAACCTTTGAACATGGAATTGCCTAGTCAAAGTCCAGACCTCAATCCAATAGAAAATCTGTGGTCAGACTTAAAGATTGCTGTTCACAAGCTCAAACCATCCAACTTGAAGGAGCTGGAGCAGTTTTGCGAGGAGGAATGGGCAAAAATCCCAGTGGTAAGATGTGGCAAGCTCATAGAGACTTATCCAAAGCAACTGTGATAGCCGCAAAAGGTGGCTCTACAAAGTATTGACTTTAGGGGGGTGAATAGTTATGCACATTAACTTTTTCTGTTATTTTGTCCTAGTTGTTGTTTGCTTCACAATAAAAAAAAAACATCTTCAAAGTTGTGGGCATGTTCTGTAAATTAAATGATGCAAACAATCCATGTTAACTCCAAGTTGTGAGGCAACAAAACACGAAAAATGCCAAGAGGGTGTATACGTTTGCAAGGCACTGTATGTATATATATATATATATATATATATATATATATATATATATATATATATATAGAGAGAGAGAGAGAGAGAGAGAGAGCTATATATAGCTATATAGATCTATATCTATATATCTATATATAGATATAGATATATCTATATCTATATATAGATATAGATACATATATCTATATATAGATATATATATCTATATATATATAGATATATATATAGATATATATATCTATATATATATATATATATATATATATATATCTATATATACATGAGCCATGCACGTAGCCCTAGGGCTGCTAGATGCAAGTGTTAACCACTTAGCCACTGTGCTTCCCAATTACAACTTCCCGTTTGAAATAATCAAGAGTATAGGCTGCCTAGAAGAAGTACAGAGGTGTAAACTACAATATCCATATGTCCCATGTTTTCAGCTGTCAGGGCTTCCCTTCCTTAATGGTCCAAAAGGCCTTGTTCTGCCTCCAGCAGGATATCTAAGTTGTTTGCCTGCAATAGTCGATAAGCACCTGAACGACCACAACATGCAGGGATATACAATGTAATACTGACATATAATCACACACATAGGTTGGACTTGCTGGACTTGTGTCTTTTTTTTAACCTCACCTACTATGTAACTATGTAATATTATATTTGACCCCAAGATGGAGCCTGTGGCAAAATTTACTGTTTTTGCAGAATCTAGAAACTGTTCACCTTTAACAAAAGTTCCAATCATTCTTCAGTCTAAGGAAGAGAAACAGGTGCATCCTGGGAACTCAGACTCTATCTTAGAGACTGAAAAAAGGAACCAGCTATCAGAGCACATGTTGGACTAAAACTTGCATCTGCTTGCATCTCCTAAACGCAGCATCGCCAGTGAGAATTACTTATCTCCATGTCATGCCTTCTCTAATAAGGCTTGTGATTTTCCTATTGACTCTTTGATTTAATTAGATTGCTCTATGCTGCCATCTAGTGACCATTTTGCATTACTGCGCTATATCTGTTTCAAAGTAGTTATTTAAAATAGCTGGTTAGATTTGGTACATGCAAGCCTCCGTACTTTCAATCCCATCAGGCCTTGCATCAGCCTCCTCCAGCCTTTTTCTCTCCTTTCTATGAACCAAGTACATCTGCTGCCATGCTCTACGTTAGCCATCCGGATTTATCTTCGGTATGTTTGTTAATTGTATCTTCAGCTAGATAGATAGATAGATAGGGAGGCACTATTTGTATGATCTTTATTAATTGCATTTTGTCTGTATCTGTTACAGTTTTACTCTATCTTGTATCAATAAAAGTTCTAAAGGATTCTGCGCCTACTGGAATGCATTCGTATGAGAGGAGTTAACAGTGTGCTCAAATACACCTCAGTCACGTGTAGTGAGGGGCATAACACTCCATCTACTGCCTAGCTTATTCATTGTATTTCTGTATAGCTCATATACTGATTATATGTATCTTTATCTGTTTTATCAATAGTTTCACCCACCCTATTTTGTTAAAGCAGACCTTCAGTAATTTTTTTCAACTTTCCATCTATTAAATCTTCTTTGGACCTTTGGATAGTAAAACATTTTTTTTCTTCTAGTAAATATACAGCCCACTTCCTCTTTCTTGTTTGGTCATTAGCCTAAGCTTCTGACAACATGTGCAGCTCTCTCTCTCTCACTCTTGTCAGAGTTTGCCAGGAAGGGAGGGGGGATGAGTCATAAGAGGGCCAATGAGAGCTGCATGGTTGCAGAGCTGGAGGTGTGCCTCTGTGTGTCTGTGTAAATCCAGGAAGTGAATAGGCAGCAGCTTCAGCTGCCCAAGTCTGGCTGCAACCATTTTAACTGTGGGCAGCTGAATCTTTTGGTTTACTACTCTCTCACTTAGACATCTATCACTTAGTGCATAACGAAACAAATGTGTTTCGTTTAGATTCAGCATTTGCATAAATTCATTTAGTTAAATTTGTTTAATGTGTTTTCGGAATTTGTCTTGTTTATTTTAATTTAAATCGCTTTGAAATTTCCGAATTAGGTTGAATTGCATTAAAAGTCGAATGGAATTCCATCCAAATTTCATTCGAACTGCATTCAGATCTAATTTATTCTATGTGAAATTTGAATTTTAGACAATGGTTATATTCTTTCTATTCCACTCTATTCTATTGTTTTTTTCTCTTCTATGCTATTCTTTTTTTTCTGTTCTATTCTTTTCTTTACTATTATATTCTTTTCTATTCCATTTCAAATTTATTCTATTCAAAATTCGGAAAACAGTTATATTGTTAAATTCTTTCTATTATATTTTATTCTATTCTTTTCTATTGTTTATTCTATTCTTTTCTATTATTTTATTTTCTATTCTTTTCTATTTTTTCTTTTTTCTATTTTATTCTTTTCTATTGTATTCAAATCTATTCTATTTGAAATGTGAATTTCAGAAGATGGTTATATTCAATTGTTTCTATTATATTCCTTTATCTGTTATTCTATTTTATTGTGTTCTTTTATTTTCTATTTTATCCCTTTATTTTATAGTCTATTTTTTTTCTTTTTTTTTTTTTTCTATTCTTTTACTGTGTATTCTGTTGTGTCTTACTCTATTGTATTTTATTTTATCATCTATTCTATTCTATTCTATTCTATTCTATTCTTTTCTATTCTATTACTTTATTTACTATTCTATTTTATTTTCTTCGGACATTCTAATTTGATTTGAGAACTATTCGAATTCAAAAACTATTCAAATTAAAATTTTGTCTGAAATTTTGGTTCATTATTTTGAATTTGTTTAAATCCATTCCGATTGTAATTCGGAAATTCGGATGCATCGAATTTTCAAATAACGATAAATTTGTCAGAATTTTAATTTGGAATTAAATAAACCGCACAGGTCTACACTCACTTACCCACTCACTCAGAGATTAAGAGAAGAGGGCCAAAGTTACAGTTTCCCCAAAGTTCTTTTGCAGTTAATTTTCCAGCCACTGTGAATTGGTGTGCCTGGCACATGCGAAGGATTTGTAAATTTCTAGGTTCGTGCAAATGTGCCCTATCAGGGTCAAAGCCCTGTTTGCACACACTGCTTGGTATCACTACATAAAACCCTCTGGTATCTGTCTCTATTTTTTTAATAAGAAACCATATAGATTTTTTCACATAAAAAACAAAGATAGCTGAAAATCTACCTAAAGACAGGACAAGCAATATGCATTGAAATATATGGCAATGAAATGCATGGCAAAGTCAAAGCCTAAGAACGATGTTTATGTAAAAGAGGCATAGGGACAGTTTTCTAGCAGCTATTGTATTCATTCAAGTCTGTAATAGAGGAATAAAAAACCTCTGAGACATGAAGGAAATCCAGCGGGGAAGCAAATGCTAAATAAATAGCTTGAGCCCAAAAGACTTTATGATTTTGTAATTAGAAAGCATACAACCCTGTTACTCATCCGTAAACTGACTTATGAAATATTCACTTACAAAAGAAAACTTTAAACAATGACAACCTCTACCCATTTGCAGCAATCATCTTCCAGGTGGGTTTTGCTTGTTTATAATGGACTTGAAGTGTATGTCGTTTAATCAGAAAAGTAACTAGCCATTAGGGTGGCAGGGTGGGGGGTGTTGAGATTTTTGCTTTGCCTTCCTCTGGAGTAATACTATGTTAAACCTGAAGATGGTGGCCATGGGGCAACTGTGTGCCTTTGCTCAGTCAAAATAACTTATAAATTGGAGTTCTTACAAACAAAATTATAATATTTCTACTGCAATGTCTTTAACCACTTCAGCTCCGGAAGGTTTTACCCCCATTTTGTGCGATATGGCACTGAGTTATTTTAACTGATAATTGCATAATTGTACGACGCTGTACCCAAATAAAACGTATGTCCATTTTTCCCCACAAATAGAGCTTTCTTTTGGTGTTATTTGATTACCTCTGCATTTTTTATTTGTTGTGCTATAAACAAAGAACGACCAACAATTAAAAAAAAAACAAAAAAACAGTATGTTTTACTTTCTGTTATAAAACATATCCAATAAAAAAATGTAAAAAATCAAATTGCTTCATCAATTTAGGGCAAAACGTATTCAGCTACATATTTTTGTTGAAAAAATCCCAATAAGCATATATTGATTAGTTTGCACAAAAGTTATAGCGCCCAAAAATTATAGGATACATTTATGGATTTTTTTTTTTTTAATAGTAATATCAGAGGCTTATAGCAGGACTGTGATATTGCGGCAGACAAATTAGACACCTAACTGACAGTTTTGACACTTTTTTGGGGACCAGTGACACTAATACAGTGATCAGTGCTAAAAAAATATGCACTGTCACTGTACTAATGACACTGGCAGTGAAGGGGTAACATCTAGGGCGATCAAAGAGTTAAATGTGTGGCCAACTTGTGTTACTGTGTATGGTATGTACTGTTTTTACTAAGCAATGTGCTTTGCAGGAAGAAAAAAAAAAAACAGCACATTGCTCCTGTCAGAAGAGAGTACTGTGTTTGTTTACCTACACAGGGCTCTCTTTGGTAATGTCCGGAGCCAATCGTCGGGTGCCAGTGACCAATCAGTGGCGGCAGGGGCACAAACATGACATATTAGGTACGTGATCTTGCGCAGGAGAGCTGCCTTGCCGCCGTATATGTACTGTATATGGTTGGCAAGCAGCTAAAGTGGTTGTAAACCCTTACCCAGTGAAGAGACATTCCTCCAGGTTATTCATAGAGATGAAACAAATCGTCCTACATAAGTTGTACCTATCTGCAATCTTGTCTTCTCTACATTTGTTAAAAGTGGTAAAGTTTTAAGCTTGTCTGAGAGGTCAGGAAAAAAGGGACGGGAAGTTGAAGTTGCACTAATCAGAGCTCAGTGAGGAGAGCTCTGATAGCTGATTGGAGTGAAGGGACACACCCAGCGCCGGCCCTACCATGGATCTCGCTGGGTCCATTAGTTCCAAGCAGCACTTTGCGAGGGGCGGCATTTTGACACCTAAGATTTTTTTCCAGTAGTTTTGTGTGTCATCCAGGGGTGAACTGGCAGGGCGGCAGGGTGACAACTGCCCCATAAAAAGGCCGCCCTGCCGCCCTCAACACGCATACTCATAGTTGCTGGACGAGAGCACTCACACACAGTCTAACACCGGCTGAAATACACCCGAGCACACATGAAAAGCTCAGGTGTGTGTGCTGCCGGGGGTGGGGCACCCACAGGAGACAGAGAGCAATGAAAGAGCCCTTCCCCACGGGTTCCACCAGGAACCCATATTCGGGCGCAGTTTGCATTTCTATTGGGTGAAAGTGGAGGAGGGGGTGTGGCTAGCCTCGTGCCTGGCCTGCCTTCTTTTGCCCTGGTGCATGCATGAGGCTAGGCACTGAAGACTGAAGGGGGCGTTAAACTGGCAGTAACGCACGCAAAACTATATGGCTTTAAACTGGCAGTAACGCAATCAAATAGTTGGTGTTCTAGTCAGTCATCAGTCACTACACTGATGCTATCTGAACTGTCCCTACTCTAGCTATACCCTAATATCAAGATTACTGACACAGTCTCACTAAACTACACTGAAACTATATTGGCTGCCCCTACTCTAGCTGCACACTGTGCAAAGCTGAATGATGGTCCTCCTCACTACACTCACACTATCCCTAAACTGACACTAAACTAATATTCTAAACTGACAATTGAAGCAAAATAACAAAGTATAGCACACTAACTAATTAATAGCACTGAACAGAGCCCTATTCTATCTCTCTCCAAGCCGAAATCACACTGAAAATGGCTGCCATTGAAAGAATACTTTTGTACTGTGGGGCGGGAATGAGTCATGATTGGATAGTCATGATGACAGTGTCCAATCATGACTCTGACAGTGCTCTGTGCCCTGATTGTCTGAAGCTTTCACTGCTTCAGCCAATCAGGGCTTGCAATGCACTGGTCAGCACCACAATGCTTTGTGGTGGGTTCGGGGGGCCGAACAAACGGTCAAACGACCCATTTGTTTGGCTATTCGCCGAACGCCCGAACTTATGCTCGGGCCGAAATGTTCACCCAACCCTACTCACTAACGATTTACTAACTGCTAAAACCAATGGCCACTACTCCATGCTGCTACTGTTTGAACTCTCTGCGGCACTTGATACAGTTGACCACCCGCTCCTTCTCAATAAACTCCGTTCCCTTGGCCTCCAAGATTCTGCTGTATCCTGGTTCTCCTCCTACCTATCACAGCGCTCCTTCAGTGTTACCTACAACTCTGTCTTCTCCTCTCCATTGTCCCTTTCTGTGGGGGTCCTCCAAGACTCTGTTCTTGGACTCTTTTTCTTCTCTATCTACACCTCCTCCCTTGGTCACTTGATAACCGCCCATGGCTTCCTATACCATCTATACGCTGATGACACTCACATCTATCTGTCCACTCCTCGCCTCACTCCTTCAGTCTCCTCTCGCATTACTAACTTACTAACTGACATATCAGCATGGCTGTCGCACCACTTCCTTAAACGAAATCTCTCTAAAACCGAGCTGGTAATATTCCCACCTGCCCGTGCCCCATTCCATGACTTTTCTTCAAAATCAATAATGCAACCATCATTTCCTCACCTCATGCCAGGGTACTAAGTGTAATCCTAGACTCTGACCTATCCTTTCAGCCCCAAATCCAAACGCTGTCGAAAGCTTGTAGACTTCACCTTTGTAACATCTCTAAAATATGCCCCTTTTTAACAAATGAAACCACCAAGCTACTCATTCACTCCCTTGTTATTTATTGCCTTGACTATTGCAACTCTCTTCTCATTGGCCTACCTCTCCATAGGCTATCCCCTCTTTGGTATATTATGAATGCTGCTGCCAGACTTATCCACCTTACCAACCACTCAGTGTCTGCCACCCCTCACTGCCAATCCCTACACTGGATCCTGATTGCCCAGATAATTAAATTCAAAATACTAACCACAACATACAAAGCCATTTACAATTTTGCCCTGAGCTACATCACCAATCTTATCTCCAAATATCACCCAAACTGTTCTCTACGCTCCTCTTAAGACCTCCTACTCTCAAGCTCTCTTGTCGTCTCCTCCTCCCATGCTCGTCTCCAGGATTTCTCCAGATTCTCTCCCATCCTCTGGAACACTCTACCTCAACCTGTCCAGCTATCTCCTACTCTAGCTGTCTTCAGGCAATCCCTGAAAACTCATCTCTTCAGGGAAGCCTATTACACCTCCAGCTAATCTTTTACCACTTCCATCAGCTCATTCCCCACAGTTACAACCTTTTGTACCATCTGCCCCACCCTATTAGATTGTAAGCTCTTGTTTTTTATTGTATTGTAACTGTACTGTCTCCCTTTTATATTGTAAAGTGCTGCGTAAACTGTTGGCACTCTATAAATTCTGTATATTAATAATAATTAAGTTCAGCTGTATATCTCTTTAATGTTTTCCTTTGCTTGTCCAAAGCATTGCTTACAAACCATGCAAATATTAATTTTCAATGACAATGTTTATATAAGGCGCAGGCTATTTTGAAGAAGAGAAGGAAGCAAAGTTTCTGTAGATATAAGTCTACAGACTTCTTGCTGCCTGCTGTGCTCTCTATCTGAATAATTAGAACTAGATACAGTAGACAACCGAGCTGCAGTGCCTCCAGCATTCCCCTGCCAGACCCGTTAGGTGATTTATGGCAGACGGAGAACAGCTCTCTGTGATCACATGGCAAAGAGAGCCACAGAATTATCTGATGAGTCTACACAAAGTGCAATAGAGCAAGAACAGAGTAAAGGGCATGGCTTCTTTTATATGAAGACATGCTCCATATAGACAAACCAAGCATTTCTGAAGTTTTTGAACTTACTATGTAGACAATATTTAATAAAAACAGTACTATATATATATCCTGTGTGTAATATATACCATATTGTGCAAAAGTTTTAAGCAGGTGTGAAGAAATGCTGTAAAGTAGGAATGCTTTGGAAAATATATATTTTTATTGTTTGTTTTTATCAATTTACAAAATTCAAAGTAAGAGAACAGAAGAAAAATCTCAATCAAATCAATATTTGGTGTGACTAAGGCCTGGTTCACAGGCAGGTATGCAGGTTGCAGTTTGCATATTCTAGGTGCATTTTGTGTTTTTCAGTACAAGTTTTTGATCAATTAAAGTCTATGGAACCAAAAACCAGAAAAAAAGTCCCTGGCTCTTTCTATAAAATGCATAGATGTGAACGTGACCCATAGGAAATCATGTTAAATGGACTGCAGTGTGTTTCTGCAAAACTGAAAATGCACTAAAAAATGCATAGGTGTAAACCAGTCCCAAAGGAACTCAGCAGGTAGGTTGTTCCAAACATCTTGGAGAACTAACCATAGATCTTATGTGGATGTAGGCTGCCTCAAATCCTTCTGTCTCTTCATGTAATCCCAGACAGACTGGATGATGTTGAGATCTGGGCTCTGTGGGGGCCAAACCATCACTTCCAGGATCCTTGTTCTTCTTTACACTGAATATAGTTCTTAATGACATTGGCTGTATGTTTGGGGCTGTTTTCCTACTGCAGAATACATTTTAGGCCAATCACACGCCTCCTTGATGGTATGGCATGATTGATAAGTATCTGCTGTATTTCTCAGCATTGAAGACACCATTGATCAGAGAACATTGAGGACCGTAGATGCAGTGGTCGGCCAAGGAAATTGAATTTAGCAGATGAAAGATACATCATGCTTACTTCCCTTTAACATCAGAAGATGAGTCAAAATGTGAAATATTTTGCTGTAGCAGGAGGCAGTTTGTTCATCAAAGGGCTGCAGGAAACAGTGAAGCACGGTGGAGGTTCCATTCAAGTTTGGGGCTGCATTTCTGCAAATGGAGTTGGGAATTTGGTCAGGATCATTAGTGTCTTCAATACTGAGAAATATAGGCAGATACTTATCCATCATATCATACCATCAGGGAGGTGTGTGATTGGCCCCAAATTTATTCCACGACTGGACAATAACTCCAAACATACAGCCAATGTCATTAAGAACTATCTTTATCATAAAAAAGAACAAAGGAGTCTTGGAAATGATGGCTTGACCCCCAGAGAGCCCTGATCTCAACAACTTTGTGCATGTCTGGGATTACATGAAGAGACAGAAGGATTTGAGGCAGCCTACATCCACACAAGATCTGTGGTTAATTCTACAATATTTTTTGGAACAAGCTACCTGCCAAGATCCTTCAAAAAGTGTGCAAATGTACCTAGATGAATTGATGCTGGTTTAAAGGCAATGGGTGGTTACACCAAATATTGATTTGATTTTGATTTATGTTCTGGTCATTTACTGTTTCATTTTGTTAATTGATACAAATAAACTATTAACACTTCTATTTTTGAAAGCATTCTTACTTTACAGCATTTCTTTACATCTGCCTAAAATTATATTAAAAGTAGATTGAAAGCTGTGTGCGGTTCTCCTCTACACTTCAATATATATATATATATATATATATATATATATATATATATATATATATATATATATATATATATCCTGCAAACCAGAATTCTCCCTTCTTGAGTCCTCTATAAAGCAGAGACAATCTGCAACAGAATAGTGAACTCACCAAATACTTTGTATGTATATCTTTATTGCATGCAGAAGGTTCAGGTAAACAATATGATGCTGTGTAGACATAGGTATTTGTAGTTGTCAAAAGGTATATTACCTTCCTTGCCTGTGTGTTGTCCAAAAAGGCCAGCAGGAAGTTACAATGAGGAAGGAGGACATTACATCATACACAGGGGAGGATACACAGAAAAAAAAGTATAGTAAAAACAGTGACCACAGGGTGGCAACATAACAGTAAATTATTACCAATGCCAATACACAGGAAATAAACACCAATATATTGCAGTACATTACCAATATAACCATGGAGGCAGTGAAGAAAACTATTACATTATCATTAGATCATTATATTATAAGACAACATATAAAAATTATTACAATATAATTTTTTTCTGTTCTTGTGATGAGTCAACATTTGGGATTTTCTTTCACTTTCACTCTCAGTGATAATGGCCATCAGAGGACAAACAGGGAAAGTGAATTTCCCGGGGACACAGACAACAATAAAAACCTGACAGGTGTTCTAGCCCCTCACCACTCTATCCAAAACTAAGAGAAATGTTTTGGTTTTAGTTCTACTTAAACATTATCTGAGTTCCAATATAGAGATCTATCTGTTCAGCTTCACATTAGATAAGTTGACCCAATTTAGCAACCATCTCCAGTACTATAGAACCCACATTAGAGGAACCCTTGTTTTCAGTGCTGTAAAGTGTAGATGCCGTCCTCCCTCACTTTAATGTATTGGTAGATGGTCTATTTATAGCCTTATTTTACAGCCTGTTTTATTTTGGGCCATAGGAAGATATTTAGAAAGTACCTGGATCTAGGGGGCCGATATGGGGTGGAGTGTGGGGTGTCCCTGTAGGAGTATCTCCAGTGTGGCCTTCATTCTGGCCCCCTTTCTAACACTGGGTTATGCGGTGTGGGGTTTACCCCATTTAAGGATATTTGATGACATGGTTGAGATGGTTTATTATAATCCTATTCTGTTATATTTTGTATTTGTTTAGAAATGACTCTTATAAAAGCAAACATACAGAATAAGAAGTGGACTACGTCCAAGAAACGCATGGAGCCCTATAACTTTTGGAACATCTGATGATAAAGTTGTATTGTTCTCTTGTTTAAAGATGAACAACATGGGTGGATAGTTTTATGGTATTGTGTTGGATTTTATGCAACTTTTGTATACTAATGAGCAATTAATATATCTTTTATAGAGAGAAAGTTATTAAATAAAAAAATTAAATATGTTTTAAAAATAACAATTTTGTTGTGCCGCGAAAATCCCATTTAATTTCAAATATTGCCATGTTTACATTCTTTAGAGATGTGACACTTTTAGCCAGCTATTTGTGGGTTTTATGCATTTGTTTGTGCTATAGAACTACATTAGGTTGTTATTATTTTGTAATATGTTGATATCTTGTAACTTTTTCGGCATATTGCAGCTTGTTTACTAATGTGATTTTGGAATCTTGTTCTGTCCAACACTCCTGCTTAGTGCTAGTTTAACCCTAGCTGTTCCCTCAGTCACAGAGACAGGGCTAAAGGAAAGTCTATGGGGTAGGTTAACTGAAGGCAAATAGGTTGTGCACTTTGCAAGAGCAGTTGTAATTTGCAGGGAATGTGTTCCAGAGCTTGGTAAATGAGATGAAGCTTCACAGAGTATATGCAATCACATGCAAGGAAATAAAAAATGTTATATATGAATTAATGATGGAATTCAGCAGAGCTTCTCCTCATTTACTAAGCTCTGGAGCAAACTCCCTTGCAGAGTGCAACTGAACTTGCAAATTACACAGTCTATTTGACTTTAGTAGATCGACCCCATTGTCTTCTTACACTTCAAAAAACTGGAAAACTTCTTCTGTACTGCAATTAGCTGAAGTAGAACTTGGTTGGATTTAACTTCTGTGTCTGAAGAATTAAAGAGGTGCTCCAGGCATTTCTATGTTTATTAAAAGTCAGCAGCTACAAAAAGTACAGCTGCTGACTTTTAATAAACAGACGCTCACCTGTCCCACGGTCCAGTGATGTGATCACCCGAGCCATCGCTTGTCTCCCTCTTCTTTCCCAGGCGCCAGCAATTCAGCTGTGGGCTCTGACAGCTTATGGCTTCACAGCCGGGTGCGCATGTCTGGCAGTCATCTGGGATTGTGACGTGTCCCAGATGATTGCAGGGAGGGAGGAGGAGCGGAAGTAGGAGCGGGTACCTGTAAAAACAAGGTACCCTCTCCCCTCCAAAAAAAAAAATACATGCCAAAAGTTGCAGGGAAAGGGGGAGAAGTACTTAAAGCCGAACTTCCCCTTTTGGGTGGAACTCCACTTTAAGCTGCCTCTGCATGGTGCCAAATCAGCAGGTGACCATACTGTCCAGACAGGCCAGATCTACAGAGGTACAGTATGTCGATACATAAAGTTGCATACAAAAAAAGAAAAGATACCATTAGGGTTGAGAGTTTGGTTACAGACATATTTTTAAAAATGTTGGTCTACATTTTTTTTTTTAAACTAGCCAAAATATTTGTGTTAGAGGACCAGACCCTTGCCCCCAAAAAAACACTCAGGGTAAAGTTTTAGTCCCTGTAGCTGATCTATTCCATATCTCAGGCCTTAGCATGTCTATGTGTGGGGAAAGTCACCTTCATAATGAAATATGACTTTCTTTTCTCATGTCAGAGCTGTCCCCTGAAGGTTTGATTTCCTAACTGGTGGGGTAATATTTAAGAAGGAGAGGTTTACAAACACATATTCTCATTAAGAATGAAGTAAAAGCAGGGAGATGCACAAAGTGCCGTTTTCTCTTCAGCAGCAGTATAGTCAGTGTTTTTCTGGCGCTCCAGATGGAGTAATCCTTAGGAGTATAGTCTGTGGCTGTAATAGCTGGATGGTGATGTATCCATAGAAAGGGGTATTAAGGGTTAAAAATGAAGGCAGCCATCCTTCAGATTGTGTCCAGAACTCTGCAAGACATGTAAGGAAAAAACAGGGAGGGGGAGGGGGAGGCGCCGACCTGAGTGTAATATTAAAATGATGATTTAATAGGATAAGATTAAAAACACAAGATGATAGAAGATGCATATTAGTCAAAGTAAAGTGCAGTCCTGGCATTCTACATGGCTCTGTGGGTCCCACCGCTGTTCCGGATAGCTGGATAGGATTGAGCAGCTGGCTGGAATGGATCACAGTGTTTCTCCAGGAGCAAAGGAACCAAGCAGCTCCACACAGACCAGCATGGACCGTGGAACAGGAAGTGATGTCACCGGCGTCTGATTGGACCTAGGCAGGGCTGGAATCTTGTCAATCAGGGCTGCAGTGATGAAAGACTACGTGCTCGGAGGCCAATAGAAGGAGCAGTCAGCTCTGAGCGCGTAGCCTTTCATCAGCTATCCGGAACAGCGGTGGGACCCACAGAGCCATGTGGAATGCCAGGACTGCACTTTACTTTGATGAGCATGCATCTTCTATCATCTTGTAAGTGTTTTTAATCTTATCCTATTAAAGTCATCATTTTAATGCTACACTCAGATCGGCACCTCCCCCTCCCTGTTGTTTTCTCTCCAGCAAGCCGCACAGCAGCGACATCGCTAAGACCCCTTTCACACTGAGGTGCGAGGTGCCTGCGAAGTGCCCTGAAACAGCGGCTCCAAGCGCTTTCACACTGGAGCGGTGCGCTGGCAGGGTGTCAGAAAAAGTTCTGCCAGCAGCTTCTTTGGAGCACATTAGGAGCGGTGAACTCACCGCTCCTAAAGCGCCCTTGGCCATTGAAAACAATGGGGCAGCGCTGCTATAACGCAGGCAAAGCGCCTCTGCAGCGGCATTTTGCGGGCGGATTTAACCCCTTTTTGGCCGCTAATGGGGGTTAAAACCGCCCCGCTAGCTGCCGAATAGCGCCACTAAAATGACAGGAAAACCGGCGCTATTTTTAACCCCCACTAATGGGGGTTAAAACCGCCCTGCTAGCTGCTGAATAGTGGCGCTTTACCGCTGACGCCCGAAGCGGTTCAGTGTGAAAGGGGTCCAAATGTCATTCCAAATTGCATGAGACTAGGAACCAAAGGCAGCAGTGCTTTAAAGTGGTTGTATAGGCAGAAGGTTTTTTTTATGAGCCCCCATCAGCCCCCCCAGTACTTACCTGAGCCCATCTTAATCCAGCGATGTTGCATAAGAGATTCAGCTGTCAGGGACTCTCCCTCCTCATTGGTTGATAAAGCAGCGCAGCACCATTGGCTCCAACTGCTGTCAATCAAAGTCAGTAAGTAAATGAGAGAAAGGGTACGGGGCCAGGCCGCTGCTCTGTGTCTGAATGGACACATGGAGCTGTGACTTGGCTCGGGTGCCCCTATAGCAAGCTGCTTGCTGTGGGGGGACTCAACAGGAGGGAGGGGCTGGGAGCACCAGAAAGGGACCAGAGAAGAGGAGGATCGGGACTGCTCTGTGCAAAACCACTACACAGGGCATGTAAGTATAACATGTTTGTTCATTTTTTTAAAAAAAAAAGCGAGACTTTAGTATCGCTTTAAATGCTCTCACACTGCAGATATACAGATATGAGGCTTTAGGCTTAGGAGTGCCTAGGAAAACACACATTTTAGGAAGTGCATTGCTATTTTTCAGAAGAAATTCAAAACAAGAGGCACTGCTTAGGCACATTTACATTTTTAGATGTTCCCTATAAAATAGCAAATCTTCACTTTGAGTTCCAGTCCAATATGAAATCCTGCTGAAAAATGGTAATATCTCTGGCTTCAATTTTTTTCTCAGTCTAAAAACTGAAACAAGTATCAAGATCTGGAAGGTCGGGATTCATGATCTGCTCAGATGTTGTGGGTCAATGACTAAACTCTAGTAAAATATTGTTTCTTGAAGCACCAAACTAGAATTTGCAGAAGAAGAGGTCAGCAATGGCAGCCTCCATGAATGTTCAGTGCAGGTTTTACTTTAAAGTGTATGTAAAGCCATCACTTTTTCCCATCAAGGGTTAGAAACCTTGTCTAGTTTCTCTTGCTGTCTGTCTCCTTGCTGGAGAGAGTCATACTCTATATTGGCCCTGGTGATCATTGTCACCAAGACATAAAGTGAAAAGGGATATCTAAAATTTTACAGTTGTCATCAGAACAGGTATAGAAAAATCTATAATCTATAAATCTATCTGGGCTCTTCTCACTTCCTGTTATGTTTGTGAGACCAGAAGTTAAAAAAAAACCTTACAAGGTTTTAAGTACTGTGCCTATTTTTACCTTTACTTCGGCTATCTTTTATTTGAACTGTTGATTAAATGGCCTTACTATTTTCTGTACTTTATTTAGTATTTAAGGGATCATACACGCTGAGTATTAAATATTATAAATATATATTATACAGTGGGGACGGAAAGTATTCAGACCCCCTTACATTTTTCACTCTTTGTTATATTGCAGCCATTTGCTAAAATCATTTAAGTTAATTTATTTTTTATTTTTTATTTTTGGGAAAGATGCAACACATTTTTCACACCTGGATTTGGGGATCCTCTGCCATTCCTCCTTGCAGATCCTCTCCAGTTCTGTCAGGTTGGATGGTAAACGTTGGTGGACAGCCATTTTTAGGTCTCTCCAGAGATGCTCAATTGGGTTTAAGTCAGGGCTCTGGCTGGGCCATTCAAGAACAGTCACGGAGTTCTTGTGAAGCCACTCCTTCGTTATTTTAGCTGTGTGCTTAGGGTCATTGTCTTGTTGGAAGGTAAACCTTCGGCCCAGTCTGAGATCCTGAGCACTCTGGAGAAGGTTTTCGTCCAGGATATCCCTGTACTTGGCCGCATTCATCTTTCCCTTGATTGCAACCAGTCATCCTGTCCCTGTAGCTGAAAAACACCCCCATAGCATGATGCTGCCACCACCATGCTTCACTGCTGGGACTGTATTGGACAGGTGATGAGCAGTGCCTGGTTTTCTCCACACATACCGCTTAGAAAAGTTCTATTTTGATCTCATCAGACCAGAAAATTTTATTTCTCACCATCTTGGAGTCCTTCAGGTGTTTTTTAGCAAACTCCATGCAGGCTTTCATGTGTCTTGCACTGAGGAGAAGCTTCCGTCGGGCCACTCTGCCATAAAGCCCCGACTGGTGGAGGGCTGCAGTGATGGTTGACTTTCTACAACCTTCTCCCATCTCCCGACTGCATCTCTGGAGCTCAGCCACAGTGATCTTTGGGTTCTTCTTTACCTCTCTCACCAAGGCTCTTCTCCCCTGATAGCTCAGTTTGGCCGGATGGCCAGCTCTAGGAAGGGTTCTGGTCGTCCCAAACGTCTTCCATTTAAGGATTATGGAGGCCACTGTGCTCTTAGGAACCTTAAGTGCAGCAGAAATTTTTTTGTAACCTTGGCCAGATCTGTGCCTTGCCACAATTTTGTCTTTGAGCTCTTTAGGCAGTTCCTTTGACCTCATGATTTTCATTTGCTCTGACATGCACTGTGAGCTGTAAGGTCTATCATATAGACAGGTGTGTGGCTTTCCTAATCAAGTCCAACCAGTATAATCAAACACAGCTGGACTCAAATGAAGGTGTAGAACCATCTCAAGGATGATCAGAAGAAATGGACAGCACCTGAGTTAAATATATGAGTGTCACAGCAAAGGGTCTGAATACTTAGGACCATGTGACATTTCAGTTTTTCTTTTTTAATAAATCTGCAAAAATGTCAACAATTCTGTGTTTTTCTGTCAATATGGGGTGCTGTGTGTACATTAATGAGGAAAAATAAACGAACTTAAATGATTTTAGCAAATGGCTGCAATATAACAAAGAGTGAAAAATTTAAGGGGGTCTGAATACTTTCCGTTCCCACTGTACATAAATGATATTATTAATATAATAAATTAAATGAATGCATAGAATAATATGGAATGCACTAGTAAAATATAGTTCTGATTGTAGAATAAAGGCTGTCATGTTTAAATTTGTAAAGGAAAAAACAACATGTTAATAGAGGATGGAAGTGATAAGGGGGTTGGCATCTACCCTTAGTGTCACAGCCCCCATGTACGCAACTGGTTTACAGTCCTCAGTAAGCACCTGACAGGGGTTCTATCCCTTTCTCACTCTGTACAAAACTAAAATAAAAGTTGGGCCTTAAGCCTTCATTCTTTTAGGGTTCCTGATTCAGTTCCTGATTGAAGCAACAAAATCTAACCTCAAGGTGAAGTGCAGGAATATATTTCAAGCGCAAGTTAGGCTGCTGTCAGAAATAACACATTTGTAATTCTTCCTAGTGATGGGGAGACAAGGCATTGAAATCAGACTGTAATCAGTGTTTGCTTATTTTTGTTTAGTTATCAGTGTCCAGCAACTCTGATGAGACTGCAGCCAAGACAACTGCACTACTTCCGAGGCTCATTATAAAGCTTTATTGGAGATTTACTGAAGACTACTTGTTTTGCTTGCAAAAGAGGTACGGGTCTGCTAGAATTAAATTTCCAAGCCTGTGATCAGTTACACTTATTCTTTAATCCCAGTTACAAATGCCTGAAAATCTCTATGCAGTGATTCATAGTATAAATCATCTTGGGATAATTCTATGTAGCTGCTAATATGTTACAAGAAATCTGGCTTTTGGGCCGACTATGGAGAATCAAAGATGTGTGCAGGATTAACAAACAGGGACATCCTCACAATAAATGACCACATGCTGTATACAATACTTCAGATCTGTCTTTTTTTCCATAGAAAATAAAAGGACATGATCACACAGTTACTTCATTGTCCATAATTGGCCACACAAACTACTTCACCACCATTAATACCTGTAGCTGCTATGTTACCTTCCTTCTGCCACTGTGTTCTCCTGTTACAATACCCCGACACTAATTCCAATTTTCACCATGATTTTCAACATTTTCTAAATGCATTTCCAAGACTTAGAAGAAAGAAAGCAGGTTTATATATATATATATATATATATATATATATATATATATATATACATATTCATAAGACACTGTACAACATTTCATTTGTACTGAAGAGTGAAGGAGCTACTTTAGAAAAGTTACTTAGGGACCCTTAGTTGAATGAATTGTTGTAGGACACTCCAGTTGCCTGGATCTGCAGAAGAACTGTGTATTGAAAGTCCTAGTCAAAAACCTGCCACATACTGTAAATAGGGCTGACACTGAGAACCTTTTGTTATGATGGCTCATTCAGAAATATTGATGAGGCCGCAGACCATGATAACTGCATTACTTCCAAAGCTCATTATAATTATAATAGAAGTCACCTCCTGATCTTAATTTGCCTTCTGATATGAATATTCTTGCTTGTCAGAATCAAATACAGCCTTCAGATCTAGGCAGTTATCGATCCTGTATAGCTTGGTAAATTCATCTTCATTGCTAAGACATCTAACCCACCCTTAGCTCTTAAATGCACTTAATTCCAGTAGAAAGTCATTAAAACGCCTGGATGGGTGCTGTATCTTACTTTTCATGTAATTAATTGAGTCCACAACACCTGTGCGAAAGGTGCAGGGTCTGACTATGGGTACTTTGAAGAAGAGGCTATGTAGCACTGAGCAGGTTGTATGGTGATGATCTTGACGATGCAACAATAGGTGTGTGTTAATACAAAGCTGCTGGTGGAAAGGATGAAGCCCAGCTTAGAGCACTATGAGCACACTTACACTTTAACCTTTACCCTCATCCAAACCCTAACCTTTATACTTTAAATATTGCTTAAAATACACCTTCCCTAAATGTAAAGTGAGCATATGAATAAAGTGCAGGCACTTTCAGTCTACAAGTATACCCCTAAATCTACAAAGTCTGATACTTTCTGCTGGTTTTGTAGGCTTGCCCACTGCCTCCTGCACCCTCTTTTTGGTGACACAGTTTGTCAGGAATATCTTGTCAGCCATCAGAGAGACCATGCTCATTTTCACGTGCATGTGCAGAAACGTGCACATAGCACGCAACAGCAGGCACAGACACATCCACCTCAAATTCTGATGCCTAGTGGACTATTTAAACCAGAGGCCTGTATGGGATCATTGCTGGATAATCTTTCAGCTTGTATCTCTGTTATCCTTTATCCTGCATCCTGCTTGATTCTGTTACTGGTCCAGCTTTTGGCTAACCACCTTTGGACTACACCTGCCTGTTTATGTTTTCGGCCTACCTGTGTTACCGACCTTGGCCTGGACTCTGTCTTGACCAAGATTCTGCCTATAGATTCTGTACCTCGCTGCTTGCATGTTTCCAACCTTGTCTTGTCTCTGATCTTGATCCTGCTTGTGATTTGGTGCCTTCATGCCTGGCTGTTACCGAATTTGGCTTGTGACCCAGCTCTGCTCTCTACTGGTCTGCGTGAACTTGGGGTGCCCTTATTGCTGTGCTTTTGCTTGCCTGACACTAGTGCTCTTGAATTCAGATCTGCGGTTCCAGACTCCTGGCACCTGCACCTTTTGATTCCTCTAGCAGTCCCTGTCTCAAACTCCAGGGGTGATTGGACAGAAATTGTGCAAAAGACAACTCTCATTATCTCGAGCTATCTCATACAAGTACGTGACACTGCCCATTAAATGGAGTCAATACATAGGAATAGAAGGACAACTAACTACCAGTAAGTTCTGAAGCTTGCAGATTAGACTGCCTCTAGTCTCAGAGGACCCAGAGCTCTCTTGTAGAGCATGCATATATCAATAATCCTAATATAGGCCTTGATCAAATTCCAAACTCCAATTTAAACCCTACATACTAGCATACTTAGTTTACTGGGAACCTGAAGCATTGGCACCAAATCCTAATAGTCTTGCACCAAGATCTCTGCACCAAAAACTCATGATCAGCATTAGCTGTGTTTGAATCAATAAAACGATATGCAAACACCATCAATTAATATTTTATCAGTGCGTGGTACTCATTGACTGAATCCTTTAGCCTTGAAGTATTTTAGCTCTTTCTATCACGAATTTATTCACAAACTGCAGATATTTTTAAGAGAGTATAGAAACTTCACAAATGGTTTACCAGGTAACTAGGGATGAGTTAAAATGCATTATTTATGAGGCTAGAGCCTCTCCGCCAGCATTGCAATGTATGCAACAGCCTGTTTCTCTGCCTCCAGCCACATTGAAGAAAAGATCTTCAAGTGTTGCAGAGTTGAGGTATAAGTCTTGAAAAAAACTGGAACATGATATCTTAGAAAAGTTGTGTTACAAGGCTCACTAAGATTTTAAGTAAAGCTCTGACTTCTGTGTTTATACAGTGTGCCTGTATATGTGTGTGTATAGTATGTATAAAGCTAAGAAAATACTTGAAGAGCAGGTATGCAGAGGTGGTTTCAGGTACTTTATACATCAACAATAAAAGCTCTGGCATTGGATTGCTGAAATGTATGGGCAGTCAGAGCATCTACTGAGATCTATGTGGCCAATGTGCCTAATTTTGGGGTTGCTGTCTGCACTAAAGCAATATGCAGAAGTTAGATCAGAGCTCCACTCAAAAAGGGGAAGTTCCACTTTAGAGCCTCCTCCCCCTCCTCACCAAATGGCACCTTTTTGGAGGGAGAGGGTACAAGGTTTGCCTCGGGTGCCTAGGTGATCCAAGCGGAAGTTCCCCTCTCCCCCTCTCTCCCTGCAGTCTTCTGGGACACGTCACAGGTCCAAGAAGAATATGGGACCATTCACAGAGCACAGCGTTCGAGGTAAGGAACGGCTCGGGTGAGCACATCGCCGGATCCTGGGACCGGTGAGTGTCTGTCAGCACTTACAGTTTTTTTAGCTTCTTACTTTTAATAAACAGAAAAATGACTGGAGATCCTCTTAAACCAGTTCCCGGCCAACCCATAGAAAAATGACGGCTAGGTAGGACTTTCGTCGTTCTGGGTGGACTTCATATGACATCCTCCCAGAATGGGCCTCTCGTGTGACTGCAGGGCTGTGCAGTGGCGTGATCTGTCACTGGCTGTGTCCACCAGACAGAGCTGATGACTGATCACTATACCGGCCTGCTGCCAGTACCATATGATCGCTGTGACCAATCAGAGTAGATCACATGACAATTGTAAACACTTGTAAACAATGAATGGCTTCCTTTCATGCCATCCATTGTATACAGTTGTGTTGCTAGCTGTAATTGGTCATGATGATCATCACTTGGTACAGACAGGGCCAATCACAGCCCATCTGTACCATGTGATTAGCTTTGGCCAATCACAGCTAATCACAACAAAAGACACTGAATGAATCAGTTTCATTCAGTAAAAATGGTTGCTTATACCAATGGAATTCACTGCTATAAGCAATCCTAATATGTAAAAAAAAGGAAAAAATACTGATCACTTCCCCAGAGTAGTACAGAGTTACTATGGTTATGCTATTGCTCTGTTCAGTGTGTTAAAAAACTATAAAAAAATAATAGTGAACATTTATTTTTATTTTCTTCATTTTCCAAAATATTGTAACAAAACATTACAACTTCAAAAAACGTGCCATGCCTCCTACCAAATACCCTGGACTGCCTAATTTCCAAAAAGGGGTCATTTGGGGGTATTTGTAATGTCCTGGCGTTTTCAGGCATCAAGAAATGAGATAGGGTGTCAGTACACCAGGATTGATCAATTTTGAGATATACAGTATGTGAACTTTTAAAACTTTTAAAACTTTTAAAAGTTACATTACAAAATGACCCAAGATCATTATACAACATTGTAGTTTTGCTTTATTTATTTTTTTAATTTCCTTTATTTGATTTTTTATTCACAAGATTAGCAAAATTTCATCAAACATTCATATAAAAAAGATAAGAAAAGAAACCCAATAATCCCTCTTCTTCCCTCCCCACTGCCCTCCCCCTCCTACCCACACCTCTTTCTCACATTTTCTTCCTTCCCTCCTCTCTTCTCCTTGAGTCTCTATTCACCCTGTAGTTCCGTATATTTCCTCGTTTTTTTGAACTGTACCAGTCTTTTCACAATGATGGGGAATATCTTCATCTGATCTTCTCTGCTACTACTCAAATATTCCATTTTCTATATATGCAGTATCTTAAAAAAGTGAGTACACCCCTCACATTTTTGTAAATATTTTATTATATCTTTTCATATAACAACACTGAAAAAATGACACTTTGCTACAATGTAAAGTAGTGAGTGTACAGCTTGTATAACAGTGTAAATTTGCTGTCCCCTCAAAATAACTCAACACACAGCCATTAATGTCTAAACCACTGGCAACGAAAGTAAGTACACCTCTAAGAGAAAATATCCAAAATGAGCCCAAAGTGTCAATATTTTGTGTGGCCACTATTATTTTCCAACACTGCCTTAACCCTCTTGGGCATGGAGTTCACCAGAGCTTCACAGGTTTCCACTGGAGTTCTCTTCCACTACTCAATGATGACATCACGGAGTTGATGGATGTTAGAGAACTTGCGCTCCTCCACCTTTCATTTGAGGATTCCCCACAGATGCTCAATAGGGTTTAGGTCTGGAGACATGCTTGGCCAGTCCATCACCTTTACCCTCAGCTTCTTTAGCAAGGCAGTCGTCATCTTGGAGGTGTGTTTGGGGTTGTTATAATGTTGGAATACTGCCCTGTGGCCCAGTCTCTATAGGGAGGGGATCGTTCTCTGCTTCAGTATGTCACAGTACATGTTGGCATTCATGGTTCCCTCAAGGAATTGTAACTCCCCAGTACCGTCAGCACTCATGCAGTCCCAGACCATAACACTCCCACCACCATGCTTGACTGTAGGCAAGACACACTTGTCTTTGTACTCCTCACCTGATTGCCGCTGCACACGCTTGACACCATCTTAACCAAATAAGTTTATCTTGGTCTCATCAGTCCACAGGACATGGTTCCAGTAATCCATGTCCTTAGTCTGCTCGTCTTCAGCAAACTGTTTGCGGGCTTTCTTGTGCATCATCTTTAGAAGAGGCTTCCTTCTGGAATGACAGCCATGCAGACCAACTTTATGCAGTGTGTGGCATATGGTCTGAGCCCTGGCAGGCTGACCCCCAACCCCTTTAACCTCTGCAGCAATGCTGGCAGCAATCATAAGTCTATTTCCCAAAGACAACCTCTGGATATGACGCTGAGAACTTGCACTCATCTTCTTTGGAAGAGGAGGATCTGGGCTGCTGTGTGCAAATCCACTACAGCAGAGCAGGTAAGTATAACATATTTGTTATTTTTAAAGCAAAAAAACTGTGATAATCTAATAGTGCAAGAGGACAACAGTAAAGAAACTTGTTCTGGTGACATCAGTCTAAGAAGGGATATCCCCTTGCTTTTAAGAGATCTTCTCTTATGTCCTGCGGTGTTCCTGGGATAGGAAGTTTAGGGAAATCTCCCCATTGGGTCACAGACAGAAAAAAAAAGACTTCATCCTAAACTTAAAATAATAATAATAATAATTTGGGCTTTATAAACGCTTTAAATAACTCACTGCCTACTCTATGAACATTGGAAAATTGGGATAATTAAAACAATATTTTAAGCTAAATTTCTATGTTTATTCATAATACATTTATACAAATTAATGTAATAATTTAAACACATGTATTAAAAGTTAAAGCTGAAGTTAAATCTGCTTATATTTTGCCTTCCCTCCAAAGACATTTTGGTAGGTTAATTGGATCATGTCTAAATTGGCCCTACTATGTATGAATGTAAGTTAGGGACCTTAGATTGTAAGATTCTTGAGGGTAGGGACTGATGTAAATGTATAATATATTTGTAAAGCGCTGTGTAAATTGAAAGCGCTATATAAGTACCTGAAATAATAATAATAATTCTGTGCTTTTTCCTTTTCCCCCGTAATTGACATGTTAATGAAATAAGACAAAACCTTTGCCTTTTTAATACATATTTTTACTTTTTTGTTTTGTTGTTGTTTTTTTTGTTTGTGCAATGCATGCTAGTGAATGTGGTGGTGAACAGCGGCACTCAAGTTTATGTAAATGTAAACAGTGTATCTCCATGTCATAAATCAAGACATAAAAGGCGCGTGATCACCCTGTGTGAAACAATAGCCAATGTGCAACAAAAAGTCCATATGCAACCAAACAGTGCAGTACACAGACGCACTCCTTCAACCAAGATAGAATCTTCACACCGCACTGTTAGTGCACCATTTGCCTCTCCATTAGGTGTAAACTCACCAAAGTTTCTTGCCTTACACTCTCGTGTTCGGCAGTAACGCGTTTTTACCCACACAGGGTTAATGGATCCACTCAAGCGATCTCCGCCTCTGCCGTTTCAAGTGTAATCAGTCTGTATACATAGGGGATAAAAGGAAAAGCTCCACTATTGCAGTATGTTCAACATCCGTAAACAATGCATTTAAAAACCTTCACACATTGTGCTTGCATGTAAAACGTTAAAAACAAGCATGGGACAAAACATAGGTGTAGGTGTAGATACCCTTTAAGGATTGAAATTGAACAACACCCCAGTTGTTCTCCTTTTGATAAAGGCTACACTTCCCAAAATATTTATGCAGTTCAATATTTCAGGAAATGTTTTAAGGCTTCTTTTTGTTTCACAGAATATTGTAAGTTGCAAATGGTAGTGTAAAGTTAAAAGTCAGCCGCTACAAATACTGTAGCGGCTGACTTTTAATATAGGGACACTTACATGTCCAGGGATCCAACGAAGTCCTCATCCGAACTGATTCTTCAATCAGCTTTGGTTGCAGGCGTTGGCATAGCAAGTAAGGGAAACAGGAAGTGAAGCTGTGCTATGCCTTCTGAATGGTCCCGTAGACTTCTGGTACCTGTGATGTGTCCCAGAAGACTGCGGGGGAAGGAGAAGGGATAAATTTCCGGCTTAGATCACCTGTCAAAACCAGGTACCTGTTCTCCCTTTCCCCCCAAAAAGTGGCAAATGTGGCAGTGGAGGGAGGGGGGGGGAGGGTGCAAACAAGCGGAACTTCACCTTTTAGGTGGAGCTCTGCTTTAAGTACTAAATGCTATAAATTGATGCACTGTTTCATTCAAGCTTGACCAGCCTGCTGATGAGGAACAGTACCATATACCAGTATATCACCAAGGATTGTATATATAAGAAAAATCATTTAGCAAATCGCCAAGTTAAAGTTAATGTACATTTGTTCCATGCAAATTGGGCAGACAAACAAATGCTTTTAGGCTACTTCCTGTACTGGTTGATTGTTTCTCATTTATTTAAAATGGAAAACACCACATTTGGAACTAGATGACTAATATTACACCTCAGGGCTCATTTACAACACTTCCAGTGCTGGAGCATGAATGAAACTGCATGTTTTCCTGCACCGCACAGATATGTGCTGCCCTTTTCAGATGCTCTTGGGTGCCATTAATTCTTAACGCCACCACTACGTATCTAGCAAATGCAGGTGTATATGCAGGTGTAGACGCAGCCACCAAAACACATGGTGCCCCAGTACTATGTGGTTTGATACTGCAAGATTTAAAAAATTATGCCTCCAGTAAATTTTGCACATTCCAACGTGTTGGGCAGCTTATGGGAATTAATGGGTTTCTGAAAATGCTCCACACTGGAATGCGTAAAAAATGTGCATACTTGGAGAAACCTTTATGGTGTGAATGAGAGTTTACACTCTGTTTCGACCTCAGGGTAAAGCAGTAAGCCAATGTCACTTGATGTTTCTGGGATTGTTCTGTCCACAAACGGTACAAAATACCTCCATTGTTGCCTTGGTTGCAAAGAGGTAACACTTGACTTTTCTCACAGTTTTAGAAACTAATAGCTAATTGCAGATTGAAATGGGCAGGCAATTTTTAATTACATGAAATACAAAATAACCCTGCAGCATGTTGTTATATTCTTTAGGAAAAGCTGAACTTTTAGGTAAACCACCTAATTGCTTATTATATCTCCTGCTAAAGAAATCTCGCCAGTTGTTTTCTCAGTTCTGTACATCTGCTAATATTATAGGTTATCCCTCTCTACTTGTGGAGCTACAGAATATATCATCAGGAAGCCTCTGAGAAATACAGTACGTGATTCAGCAAACAAGACTTCCTATCCTGTCTGGGTACTCCCTAATGCCGCGTACACACGGTCGGACTTTTCGTCTACAAAAGTCCGACGGACGCCGACGGACAAAATACGGCTGACAATCCGATCGTGTGTAGGCTTCCCCGGACTTTCAGCGGACTTTTCCAGCCGCAAATCTGACAGACTTTAGATTTGAAACATGCTTCAAATCTTTACTTCGTAACTACGCCGGACCCAGAAATCCGCTCGTCTGTATGCTAGTCCGACGGACAAAAACCCACGCTAGGGCAGCTATTGGCTACTGGCTATCAACTTCCTTATTTTAGTCCGGTGTACGTCATCACGTACGAATCCGTCGGACTTTTGTGTGATCGTATGTAGGCAAGTCCGTTCATTAGAAAGTCTGCCGCAAGTCCGCCAAAAGTCAGTCGAAAAGTCTGTCGGACAGGCTGTCGGACTTTTGTAGCCGAAAAGTCCGACCGTGTGTACGCGGCATAAGCCCTGTCTTTTTTCCATACCTTGCACTGAAAATAACTTGAAAACTTAAAACACCTGCATGCAAGTTTAGAAAAATGGCTTTGCAATTTTAGTCTCTATTAGTGATGAGCAAAATTGAGAGTTTTCATTTGACCGGAAATGTATTTGAAAATTTTTAGATTTGAAAAATCTGAAGAACTGGAGATAAATTACCCCCGAAGGATGCAAAGGCTCCTTTCAGTTTCCCTGAAACAGTCCCTCATTAGTGTTATTATTACGTTTTTTTTTCACATAAAGAAAAAAACTAAAAAAAAAGAAAAATCAAAAATCTAAGATGGCATTACACAAGTATAATTATTACACACAAAAAAGGAAAAAAACACAAATATAAAGAACACTAAATTAAATAACCAAGCTACAAAAAAAAAAAACACACCCTCCTAATAAAGAAAAAAAATATTTTGTTAAGCACGTTTTGCCTAAGCAGGTCAATGAGCAAAACTGAGGATTCCTGCTTCTGCAAAATCCGTAATTTTCCATCATTCCATAATTTTAAAGAAAAACTCTGCTCATGCTTAGCGTGCTGTTAAGCAGCAGCCAGCAACTGTGGATAAAATATTTGGGCACAATAAAATATTTGGGCAGTTCTGCCTGTGGAATGCCCATTGAGCATTAGCTATCTGCAGATACTATTATTCTGGGATACCATTTGAAACAAATGAGTTATGTATTATTATATCTTCATTCAATTATTGTTGTGAGCATTCTAAGAGACATTACTTATTTTTTATTAATGTATATAGCAAAGCATCCCTGGGCATGCCAAATTTTCTACATCAACTATTTATAAGCACTATTTATAAGGTGAGCATTAGAGTATATATCAAGTGTGTTTTTTTTTCAGAATTACAGGTATTTTTGAAGAAAGCCCATTATCACTCAGTGGCTACCAATCTCCTTTGAGTATACCTACCAATTTATTGTTTCCCAGTTTGCACTGGGAACCAGGAGGAGATTGCAAGCCAAGGCCAGAGTGGAGATCTGAGAGGAGGACACATAATGTGGACATATCTGAATTGGTGGATGAGGACGCTGTTAAACGTGCTTATTTTTTACATGTACACCCTGAATGTTTAAATGGCTGTAAGTCGTGGCTTATGGAGGAGGATTCCGGTATTTGTTAAAGTATAAGATTTGGGCACCATTTGCTGTGTGATGGTTGCTTTAAAGAAATTAAAATAGAAGAAAATCTTCCTTTAAAGCTGTCACGACCACTCTATAATTTGAAGGTCAAAATCCTCTGGTAAGCCTCCTTTCACATAAGGGCGGTGTGCACCGGTGTGGCTTCAGTGGTCACCTTCTGGATTTAGGTCACAATTACTGAGAAGATCGGGATTTCTACATGATCTGATCTATTTGGAAATGGAACTCTATTCACATGACTTCTTTTCACATGAAGTTCTTGGTTTTATTTATGTACATATTTATGAACATACAGGTGCCCATTTATGTACACATAGGTGTGCACAGGGGGTATGCCTGGGCACACCCTTATCACCCCGTGCGGTGCAGATTCCCCCTGCTGATATTTCACCAAAGCCCCCCAACGGGTCTTCTAAAAAATTGAAAAAAATAAATAAAACGATAATATAATAAAAATAACAAACTACACACCGTCCACCACTGCCATACTGACACCAACCATTGCTCTACTGACACGTCCATGCTTTAATACATTTTAAAATGCTTTTTACATTTATTTATAAGTGTGTGTGTGTGTGTGTGTGTGTGTGTGAGCTATATAGAGTATCTCACAAAAGTGAGTACACCCCTCACATTTTTGTAAATATTGTATTATATCTTTTCATGTGACAACACTTTGCTACAATGTAAAGTAGTGAGTGTACAGCTTGTATAACAGTGTAAATTTGCTGTCCCCTCAAAATAAGTCAACACACAGCCATTAATGTCTAAACCGCTGGCAACAAAAGTGAGTACACCCCTAAGTGAAAATGTCCAAATTGGGCCCAATTAGCCATTTTCCCTTGCTGGTGTCATGTGACTCGTTAGTGTTACAAGGTCTCAGGTGTGAATGGGGAGCAGGTGTGTTAAATTTGTTGTTATCGCTCTCACTCTCTCATACTGGTCACTGGAAGATTAACATGGCACATCATGACAAAGAACTCTCTGAGGATCTGAAAAAAAATATTGTTGCTCTACATAAAGATGGTAATGTTGGTAACACTCATAAGTCTATTTCCCAAAGACAACCTCTGCATATGACGCTGAACACTCAACTTCTTTGGTCAACCATGGTGAGGCCTTTTCTGAGTGTAGCCTATCCCGTTAAACCGCTGTTTGGTCTTGGCCACCATGCTGCAGCTCAGTTTCAGGGTCTTGGCAATCTTCTTATAGCCTATGCCATCTTTATGTAGAGCAACAATTCTTTTTTTCAGATCCTCAGAGAGTTCTTTGCCATGAGGTGCTATGTTGAACTTTCAGTGACCAGTATGAGAGAGTGAGAGCGACATTAATGGCTCTCTGTTGAGTTATTTTGAGGGGACAGCACATTTACACTGTTATACAAGCTGTACATTCACTACTTTACATTGTAGCAAAGTGTCATTTCTTCAGTGTTGTTACATGAAAAGATATAATAAAATATTTACAAAAGTGTGAGGGGGTGTACTCACTTCTGTGAGATACTGTATATATATATATATATATATATATATATATATATTGTGGCAGTAGGACCCTGTGCTACCTGGAAGATTGCTGGTTTACGCCAGATTTTGGAGAGAAAGGCACGCTGATTGCACAGCTGTGTGCTGGGCTATTTAATTGTGACCTGACTATGGCTCAGGGTTCCACCCAACAGACAGGAAGGCTGTGCATGGGAGTCAGGTGGGCTCCCATTCCTCTGAGAGGAGTCAGAAGCTGCAGGAGGCAGACGTACTTGGTGACAGAGCAGCAGGAGTAAGCTAGGAGAGAGCTTCACTCTAGGAAACTCTTTTGGGTCTGAGGAGCAGACCTAAGGCCTAGGCTAAAGGCCGGAATCAGCCATATGGCAAGAATGTACGCCAGGAGGCTAAAGTATTGAGTGTGCAAGATACAGTAATGGTGGAACCCCCTGCGTGGGCTACTGATGTCTTTGTGAACTTTTCCGTGCTTTTAAATAAAAGTGGGCTACCAGGCCCTTAAAAATACAGTTGTGTACTGGAGTACTCACTGACAACGCACCTACCATTTGAGTCTGATACCCCAATCTTACATATGGTGGAGATATTGCTTTGGGCAGATTTGGAAGAGTTCCAGATCCTCGCATACCAAAAACAGTGAGTAGCAAGAAACTGTGTTTTGCAGCAATGCTGTGAGGAGCGGCTCATGTGAACCAGTGGAGTCTGCATGTGAAAGTGTGCTGTTTGCAAGTCTTAAAGAGACGGTACGCAAAATTTTCCTGTGTTAAAAGGAACTGTGTTAAAAAGCGTTGTGTGCCTGACTGCAGAGATGGGGCGGTCAAAGCGCAAAAAGGAAGCGATGTTTGCTGAGATGAGAGACAGAACCTTGTGGCTGGAGGGGTTGTTACCGACAGAACAAGCCCCAGACTGGTGCAAGATGCATTTGGCCGCACTGGAGCAAAGGAAAAAGGAAAGCAAGCCGTCCTTTAGTGCAAAGAGTGAGCAGATGGGTGCGGTTGTCCATGGCAACAAAGCAGAAATCCATACAGCTGACTTCATACGGCCTATGCTGCCTTCTGAACATGTTATAGACTTTTTGGATGATTTTGCGATGATTGCTTCCTACAGAGGATGGCCTAAAAGTCGCTGGGTTGAGTTGGTGCAACCTTTTTTGATGGAGGAGTACCAAGAGGTGTACCGCGGGATGTATCATAACCGAGATGACTACGACAATTTCCTAGGAGCAATCCAATCTAGAGAGCGCTGGAAAAGATCAACAGGGAGAAAGTGGTCTCCCATGGCAACCGGAGAAAGTCTGTTTGCAGAAAAGAGGAGCTACAGCGGAGATGTGGCTCAAATTCTAAATGAAGAGGTTTGTGCAAAAGTGTCTGTTGTCACCCCTGGCAACCGTGAAGGAAATTTTGTTCAGCCTGCAGGGGGTGATGGAGAGCACAAGAAATCAATGGTTTCAAGTTATGGCTGCTTGTGTGAAGTGGTCAGCCCAGAGAAGAGGGCACCGTATCCAGCATCCTGCAAGGGGTATGACCATATGTGTAAGTCTGCTGTTACCCCTGGCAACAGAAAACCTGTTTGGCCTGCAGGGGATGTTGGAAAATCCAAGAAAGATGCAATGTTGCCCTGTGTCCATGTGGGGGCATTAGCTTGTGAGAGCACAGCAAAGAAGGGACAACGCCCTCAATTGAAGCTTTCAACACCTTCCAAATGTAATGGTAAGACTGTTGCAGTTACAAATGTGAGAGAGACTGGTTATGGGACTATTCCCTGTGAAGTGGGAATAAGTCCAGTGAGAAAAATTGCTTTCAGAGACTTGCAAGTGAATACCCTGTGTAGTAACAAAGCCCAGTTTGAAGCTGAACCTACAGCAAGCTTGAGGACTGGTAAGGACTTGTCTTCAGGCAGTGTATTGTTTAGCAGGAAGACAAGTGGTAAAAATGAAGATATGTTGCTTGCTAATGCAATTAAAAATGTGATATTGCATCCAGAAATGTCAGGGGTGATCACTGAGAAATGTGTGCCGTTGCCCCTAGCAACCATGGCAGTTGTAGCAGAGGTGTCCCTGGAGACCGCCCAGGAGCTCATGGTGTCTGAGCTCAGAGTTTCCCAGGACAACTGTGTCGCCGCACCGACTGACAAGTGTGTTTCACATGAGGTGAAAAGCAATGTACTAAATATCCTACAATATCAAACTGATAATGTGATAACACAGCCTATACAAGGCAGGAAGGTTGATAATGATGATGTTGAAAAGTGTATTACTGACAATGTTGATGGTTTGGTGTCTCCCATGGTAACCACAGGCAGTGCAGCAGAGTTGTCCCAGGAAATCTCAGGAGGACTCCCTGTGTTGGAGCCGACGGGGCTCCCGGACAGCTCTGATACTGCTCAGGTGGAAAATGATGGGAAAATAGCTCAAATGAGGGAGTATGTATTATCACAATCTGATGTGGTTGACAGTGACTGGTGCAGATTGTCTGCTGCTAAACCACTCTGTCCACCTGTGTCTCCATGGGCAGAGGGAGCCGTACTACAGAGTGCTGATGACTGGAGCACAGACAGGATAGACTGGGATAGTCTCGCCATTAAGGTGATAGCGTGGTGGAAAGAAATTTCTGAAGGTAATAGTAGGCTGGACACTATTGCTGCTGTGACAAATGGAGAGGCTGCAAAGCCAGTAGACACAGGTGTGTTGGCTGTTGCAGAACTTAACCCCCTCCAGGCGGAAGGATCGGAAAAGGGCGCATATATAGCAGAAGTTTTGTCCACAGCAAAAGAGATGAGTAATGTTGAGTGTCAGGATGATGGGATAATAGATAGGGACTTGGAAGGGCTCAGTGTTGCTGAAAATGAGACGATGAGTGTGACACATGCATTTAGCGGTGCTCATGGGGAGCCGCAAGTTTTGTCAGTGGCCTCTGAGGTGGAAGTCTCTTTGAGTGTCTCGGCCTCTCAAGCCTTAGCAAATGAGCCCCTCCACGTTGTTAGTAAGCGAAAAGTCCCTAGAGTTCTGTGTTTAGATGTGGCATGTCTAGAAATAACTGAGATGTTGTTGGAATTGGTGAAAACCTTTCCGCTGTATACCTGCATGTATCCACCACAGATGGGCGACCTGGTACTGCGTAGTACCAATCAGTGGAGACACGTGGTACAGGCGATGTTAAGCAATGTTGATAAAAATTGGTTACTGCAATGTTGGTTACTTTTGCGGAAAGTGGTCTCGCAGTTCTCTGCGAGAGTGCTTCCAGCGACAGTTATGTGCGGAAGGCGTTCAGGGGAACTGCTAGAGGAATCAAAAATGATAGACATAGTGGAAGTCTCTCCGTATGATGGTGTGATGAGGTGCATTCCTGTTGGTGCGGTCCGAGGTGCAGCTGAGCAGTGGTTGGTACATGGCACTTGTGCTGTCTCACCCGCTAGACCTCATGTAAAGGAAGGGCCCGGAAAAGACGCGGCAGTAGTGGGAATTCAATCCATCACTCGCAGGGAGGTGCAGTTTGAGGTACCCGGAGACACTTTGACAGGAAATGACAGTGTTGGTAACTGTAATAAAAAAGTGTATGAGAAGCACTGTAGAGCACTGTCAGACAGCTCAGAGGTATTGGTTGAGGTACCAATGGACACAGAAATAGTTAAAGAGATTGGTGTGGAAAAATGTGCGTTGGTAGGACAGTCGCTATTGGAGTGTTGGACAACAGGGAGCGATGTGAAACTGCGGGAATGTCCCATAGGGAGTAACTGCTTGCCTGTAGATGGTCCCTCCCTAGACACTGTCTTAGCAAACAAGGTGACAAGAGGTCTTGATGATAATAATATTGAGTTGAATAACCCCTTGTGGAATATTGCTATTGAGGTTAAACAGAAGTATGTGGTGTTGATCTCAGATGATTTGGTTGCCAAGGGTAACCACACAGGGGTCAGTGAACCTGATAAACGGATGTTGTTGGTTAGTGTTGCATCAGGTAGTGAGAGGGGTCAGTCCCTGACAGATTTCATGGAAGTGGGTCCCCAACAGTCCCAGGAGAGTAGGTCTGTGGGAGGAAAAAGGAGGATCCCGTGGCCAGAAGGTGGAGGGGATAGAGAGATTAGTGGGAGCCCACGGTTCAGGAAGAAGTGCTGGTGGAAGCACACCCGGAAGAAGATGTGGGTGGAGTGCCCCTTTAGAGAAAAGGTTGGGCAGATTAGGACTCCTACTGCTGATAGTTGGCACAGAGGTGCCAAGGTGAAGTGCTGGTGGAAACATACCCGGAAAAAGAAATGGGCCTACGCAGCTAATGGCCATCACAGAGGTGTCCCATCCATGGTGACGGGTTTATGTGTTCCTCCCTCCGGTTCGAAACAAGGGGGGAGGATATGTGGCAGTAGGACCCTGTGCTACCTGGAAGATTGCTGGTTTACGCCAGATTTTGGAGAGAAAGGCACGCTGATTGCACAGCTGTGTGCTGGGCTATTTAATTGTGACCTGACTATGGCTCAGGGTTCCACCCAACAGACAGGAAGTCTGTGCATGGGAGTCAGGTGGGCTCCCATTCCTCTGAGAGGAGTCAGAAGCTGCAGGAGGCAGACGTACTTGGTGACAGAGCAGCAGGAGTAAGCTAGGAGAGAGCTTCACTCTAGGAAACTCTTTTGGGTCTGAGGAGCAGACCTAAGGCCTAGGCTAAAGGCCGGAATCAGCCATATGGCAAGAATGTACGCCAGGAGGCTAAAGTATTGAGTGTGCAAGATACAGTAATGGTGGAACCCCCTGCGTGGGCTACTGATGTCTTTGTGAACTTTTCCGTGCTTTTAAATAAAAGTGGGCTACCAGGCCCTTAAAAATACAGTTGTGTACTGGAGTACTCACTGACAACGCACCTACCATTTGAGTCTGATACCCCAATCTTACAATATATATATATATATATATATATACACAGACACATGCATATACTGTATATACATATATACACACGCACGTGTATTTGAGCTTTGGGGTGCACACCCTAATGCAACAGGCTGTGCACACCTACAGTTGTGTGAAAAAGTATTTGCTCCTTCCTGATTTTTAATTTTTTTTATAACCCGAGTAAAGCCAAGATGCAGTTTTTAAATTATTATGTCATTTATTAAGGAAAAAAAACTATTCAAACCTGTCTGGCCCTAAGTGAAAAAGTAATTGCCCCCTCCCATGCTGAATCATGAATGAACTGTGATTAACTACAATTTTTTGGAAAGCTGAGTTAAATTTCACTTGCCACACCCAGGCCTGATTACTGCCAGACCTGTTGAATGAAGAAATTACATAAATAGAAGCTGTCTGACAAAGTGAAGCACGCTAACAGATCACAAAAAGCCACACACCATGCCACAATCTAAAAAAATTCAAGAACAGATTAGAAACAAAGTAATGTACATGTTTTGGTCTAGGAAGGGTTTCAAAGCCATTTCTAAGGCTTTGGAACTCCAGTGAACCATAGGAAGAGCCATTATCCACAGATAGAGATAACTTGGAACAGTGGTGAACCTTCCCAGGAGTGGCCGTCCTACAAAAATTACTCCAAGAGCATGACGATGACTCTTCCAGGAGGTCATAAAAGAACAAGATGTCAGGGCTGGCTCAGCCCTTCCTTCTCTGAGCTGGCTGCTCAGCTGTCAGCTCATTGCCAGCTCTCATCTCTCTCCACAGTTAACCATCTGTTGTGGATCTGCTCGTCAGTCCCACCTACTTAAAGATCTCCAGCTCACTTCATTCCTGCCTTCACCTTGGTCACATCACAAGAAACCATCTCCTGAGTTCCAGTTTTAAGACTGGCTTTGCTGTCATCCCTTCTGGCTCCTTATCCTGCTTGCTGTTCCTCTACTTGGATCCCTGACTTCTGGCCTGGCTGATTACCTGATCTGGTTACTGAACTCTGGCTTGGCTGACTACCCGATACGGTTACTGGATTCTGGCTATGCTTTGACTACGCTTACTCTATTTATCTTTTTATTTTTATTAATAAACAAGTGTGATTTACTTCTGTCTCTGTTTGGTTCATGGTTTCTGACAGTTGGCGAAGGCCATGAATTCAGAAGTTACAGTCAATCCGCTTGTTGGTAATATTTTTCCAGATTGAATGAGCAAGATCACCGCATGGATCAGTTTGCCATGGCGTTACAAAAGCTCCTGAGTCGCACGGCTCACCTGGAATCTCCCACTGTGGCTGCTCCGGTACAACCTGAGTTGTAGGCCGTCCCTGCTGCTGTGCCAGTCTCTGTGCAGGCACCCGCCTTGAGTATTACCTCTATAAGAGGTATGTCTGATTTGGGGGCGATCCAGTTCAATGCAGAGGGTTTCTCAACCAAGTTGAGATATACTTTGAGATGCTGCCCCAGGCGTTTCCCATGGACAGAAGCAAAGTAGGGTTTGTGATATCTTTGCTTTCTGAGGGAGCCTTGGCCTGGGCTAACCCTCTATGGGAGATGCAAAAACCTGTTGTCTTGAGTTACCCTGAGTTTGTGGCCTCCTTTGAAAGGATATTTGACGTTCCCACACACTCCACTTCTGCTGCCAAGTGCCTCACGTCCATCAAACAGAGTACGAGAACTGTTGCCGACTACGCCATTGAGTTCCGTACTCTGGCAGCAGAGGTTGCTTGGAACAATGAGGCCCTCGTGGCTGCTTTTTTTCATGGTCTCTCAGATTCCATCAAGGATGAGATAACAGCCCGAGATATACCCACTGAGCTGGAGAGCTTGATCTCGTTTGCCATCCTCATTGACTCCAGACTCAGAGAAAGACTTTCTTTTAAGGAGCACTTGCGAAACAATGTCCTCCACTTGCGAAACGATGTCCTCCAAGATTTGTTGCAGTTATGTGTGGTGGTTTATCTCGATGATATCCTCATATTTTCCAAGTCCCTGGAGTGCCACCACACAGATGTCTGTCGTGTGCTTCAGAAATTAATAGAAAACAATCTCTATTATAAACTGGAGAAGTGTGAGTTCCATTGGGAACAGGTTAAATTCCTGGGCTATGTCATTTCCACTGCTGGTTTTTCGATGGACCCAGAGAAATTTTCAGCAGTCCTACAGTGGCCTCGACCCGTGGGGTTTCGTCTTCTGCAGCATTTCCTGGGTTTTGCCAACTATTATCGGAAGTTTATTCGTAACTTCTCGTCTCTGGTCAAGCCCCTGACCGATATGACCAGAAAGAATGGTAACCCACAGAGTTGGTCTCAGGGAGTCTATTAAGGCCTTTGAAAGTCTCAAGGCTGCCTTTGTTTCTGCTCCTGTGTTCCAACATTCTGATTCTACATTACCTTTTATCCCTGAGGTTGATGCTTCTGAGACTGGTGTTGGCGCCCTTCTGTCTCAACGTCCTACCTCTGAGAGTGCTATGCATCCTTGTGGCTACTTTTCCAAGAAATTGTCACCTGCCGAGTGCAATTACGAGATTGGTGACAGAGAGCTGTTGGCAATCATTTTAGCCCTGAAAGAATGGAGACATCTCCTCGAAGGTACCACTGTGTCAGTTCTCATTCTTACTGACCATAAGAATCTCACATTCTTGTCTGAGGCTAAACGCCTCTCTCCCAGAAGGGTGCGATGGGCTCTTTTCTTGTCAAGTTTCAATTACATTGTCTCATTCTTACCCGGTACTAAGAATGTAAGGGCTGACGCCTTGTCACAACAATTTTCCTCCACTTCCAAGTTGGAGTCGGTTCCGGTTCCTGTGATTCCTCCTGATCGCATTCTGGCTACGGTTCGCACCAGTCTTACTTTTCCTTTGGGTGACCAAATTCTTGCTGCTCAGGTCGATGCTCCTCCTGAGAAACCTTGTGACCGCTGCTTTGTCCCAGAGTGTCTCCGTACTGCCGTGCTCCAGACTTACCATTCTCCCAAGGCAGCTGGCCACCCTGGTAAGAATCAACTCGTTTGGGCCATTTCCCAAAATTCTGGTGGCCTAGTCTATGTGCTGATGTAACTGCCTTCGTAGCTGCCTGTTCCGTGTGTGCTCAGAGTAAGACTCCACAACACCATCCAGTGGGCCTCCTACAACCCATACCCAATGGAGAGAGGCCCTGGACCCACCTGTCTATGGATTTCATTGTGGAGTTGCCCAACTCCCAAGGCAACACAGTTATCCTTATGGTGGTTGACCAGTTCTCAAAGATGTGTCATTGTATTCCACTTAAGAAGTTGCCCACTTCCAAGGAACTGGCTTCCATTTTTGCTCGGGAGATCTTTTGCTTACATGGGCTACCCAAGGTGATTGTCTCGGACAGGGGTAGTCAGTTTGTGTCCCGGTTCTGGCGAGCCTTTTGTGCACAGCTGGGAATTCAGCTTGCTTTCTCCTCTGCGTATCACCCGCAGTCTAATGGGGCTGCAGAACGAGCCAATCAGTCCTTGGAGCAATTCCTATGTTGCTATATTTCTGACCTTTTACCATGGGCAGAGGTTGCTGTCAACAGTGCCTTGAATTCTGCTTCCCGATTGTCTCTGTTTATGACGAATTATGGTTTCCAACCTTCCATGTTGCCTGACTCGTTTGGCTTTGTGTCATGCTAATGATAGGTACAGACTCAATGCTGACCGCAGACGCCTGCCTGCGCCTTCCTACAATGTTGGGGACAGGGTCTGGCTGTCATCTCGCAACCTCCAACTTTGTGTTCCCTCACTGAAGTTCGCACCTTGGTTTATTGGGCCTTTCCGTATGCTTCGCAGGATTAACCCAGTGACTTACGCGTTGGACCTTCCTCCTAGTATGCGCATCTCAAATGTGTTTCATGTCTCCTTATTGAAACTGTTGGTCTGCAACCGCTTTACCACCTCGGTGCCACGTCCTCACCCTATACAAGTTGAGAACCATGAGGAGTATGAGGTACAATCCATTGTTGACTCCCGTAGGTTCCGTGGGTGCATACAGTACCTGGTGCATTGGAAGGGGTACGGTCCGAAGGAACCCTCCTGGGTCTCATCCTCATATGTACATGCTCCTGCCCTCCTCCGTGATTTCCATAGATGTTTTTCCCCTCAAGCCTGGTGGTCCTCTGAGGGGGAGGGGTCATTGAGGAGGGGGGTACTGTCAGGGCTGGCTCAGCCCTTCCTTCTCTGAACTGGCCGCTCAGCTATCGGCTAATTGCCAGCTCTCATCTCTCTTCACAGTTAACCAGTTGTTGTGGATCTGCTCGTCAGTCCCGCCTACTTAAAGATCTACAGCTCACTTCATTCCTGCCTTTGCTTTGGTCACATCACAAGAAACCATCTCCTGAGTTCCTGTTTAAAGACTGGCTTTGCTGTCATCCCTTCTGGCTCCTTATCCTGCTTGTTGTTCCTCTACTTGGATCCCTGACTTCTGGCCTGGCTAATTACCCGATCTGGTTACAGAACTCTGGCTTGGCTGATTACCTGATCTGGTTACTGAACTCTGGCTTGGCTGACTACCTGATCCAGTTACTGGACTCTGGCTATGCTTTGACTACGCTTACTCTATTTACCTTTTTATTTTTATTAATAAACAAGTGTGATTTTACTGTACTTTTGTCTTGGTCTGGTTCATGGTTTCTGACACAAGAACAACATCTAAAGAACTGCAGGCTTCACTTGCCTCAGGTAAGATCAGTGTTCATGATTCAACAATAAGAAAGAGACTGGGCAAAAATGGCATCCATGGGAGAGTTCCAAGGCCAGAGCCACTGCTGAACAAAAAGAACACAAAGGCTCATCTCACACTTACCAAAAAACATCTTGATTATCCCCAAAACTTTTAGGCAAATATTCTGTGGACTGATGAGACAAAAATTTTACTTTTTGGAAGGTGTGTGTCCCATTACATCTGGCATAAAACGAGTACAACATTTCATAACAAGAACATTATACCAGTCAGACATGGTGATGGTAGCGTGATGGTCTGAGGCTGCTATGCAGCTTCAGGACCTGGACGACTTACCATAATTGATGGAACCATGAATTCTGAGCTCTACCAGAAAATCCTAAAGGAGAATGTCCGGCCATCAGTTTGTGACCTCAAGCTCAAGTGCACTTGTGTTATGCAGCAGGACAATGATCCGAAACACGACAGCAAGTCCACCTCCAAATGGTTCAAACAAAGCAAAATTTAGGTTTTGGAGTGGCCTAGTCAAAGCCCGGACTTAAATCCAATTGAGATGCTGTATCATGACCTTACACAGGCCATTCAAGCTGGAAAACCCTCCAATGCGGCTGAATTGAAACAATTCTGCAAGAAGAGTGAAACTATCATTTAAAAACTGCATTTTGTATTTACTCGGGTTATCTTTGTGTAATAATAACATTTGTTTGATGAGTCATTTAAGTGTGACAAATATGCAAAAAAAAAAAAATAAAAGTCAGAAAGGGGGCAAATACTTTTTCAAACAACTGTATGTGTACATATTCATTTAAATTTCACTGAATCACTTTTGTCATCTGATATTATTATTTTTTTAATATTATCAATATAATTAGTAATGTTTATACATTTTTAATAAGCTGAAGTATTTTTACTTAGTAATATCTTGAATTGTTTTGATATTGATTTATTTGATATCTGATTATCACTTTTTATGCATTACACTTTGTTATACATTATCTGGTGTGCCTAGTGTCAAGGTATTGTGTCAGCTGCAGGTTTGTATATAGTGGACTAGCGTAGATTTTTTTTCCTTTTCCTTTTTTAGTTTCTACCAATTTAGTGCTTCAGAAAATATTTGTTTATAATACTTTGGGTTACCCTCTGATTGGTTACCCTGATAAATAACTAAATTAAAATTAAATTAAGTTTAAATTTAACCCTAGCCGTACAGCGAGTTGGATGTCCAGCCCTATCAAATGAAACAGCCTTGGCGTAAAGTTTATCGAAGATTCTCTTTCTCCAGTGTTTGGAAAACCTAAATGAAATATGTCCAAGCTAGACCCAGATAGGTGCACCAAGTCAGATTGTAAATTAGTAAACTCTTCTCAAGGTCCAGACTACCTGAAAATGAGAAGGTTTTTTTTTTTTCATCTTCGGTCTAATCTTATTGCTAAACTGGTACAAAAGCTTGTAAAAAAAAAAAAAAATGCAATACTTCATGATGAAACTTAAAGTGAACCCGAGCTTTATTAAACAGAAATAATAAATGAATAGATTATTGTTCAATAAGAATACAAATTAGATCGAATGTGTCAGACACATACAGGAAACTAATAATAATTAATGTAAAACAAAAGCCCCAAAAATCCTATAGTAGGGAGTACTAAAAATTATTTTTTCACCATCTCTATCCCATTGAGGAGAATTACCTTCACGACATATCCCAAATCCACAACAGAAATTGAAATCTCTCCAAAGTAAGAAAACCTACTCTTAAACAGTTATCAACAAGTGTCTCCATTGCAGGACTATTCCCTCTATTTTAGTTTTGTTTATATCGGTTCCAATAGTCAACAGAACAAACAAATAAAGACCCAGAGAGCAATAAAAACTTGACAGAGGTTTTAACCCTTCCCTATTCTATTCTAGGACCATGTTGATGGGCTTTTGATCACTTCAAGGAAGTTTTTTATTTCTGTACAAGTCTATGGATGTACATTACACATTTTTTTAAAATTAAATTTCCTTTAGATTTACCTTCAACTATGCAGTGCAAGGGCCTACCTGATTACATACAAATTGAAAGTGTTTAAGTTTGACCTAATATTATATGGTTTTAGTAAATCTAAAGGAAAATTGTACAAGACAATTGTATTATTATTATATAGGATTTATATAGGTCCAACATATTTGTGCAGCACTTTACAATGTAGAGGGGGCAGTACAATTACAATACAGTTCAATACAGAAGGGATGAGCCCTGTTCATGAAGTTTACAATCTAAAACGAGGGGGAGGTGGTACAAAAGGTGATCTGATGGAGGTGACTCGGGTACAGTTCTTAGGGGGAGGTGGGAAATGACTTCCCTGAATAAGTGAGTTTTCAGGCATTTCTTAAAGGCGGACAGGGTAGGGGCTGACCAGACATACTGGTGCAGGGAGTTCCAGAGGATGGGAGAGGCTCTGGAGAAGTCCTCTAGATGAGCATGGGAGGAGATAACAAGGGAGCTAGAGAGCAGGAGGTCCTGAGAGGAGCAGAGGGGACCATTTGGGCGATATCTGCAGATAAGGTTGGTGATGTAGCTGGGAGAGATGTTGTGAAAGGCCTTGTATGTTGTGTTTGTATTTTAGTCAAATTTTATACAGTGGGGCAGGGAAAGTCAGTGAAGGGATTGGAAGAGAGGAGCAGCAGTCATGGATTGGTTAGTAAGGTGTATTAGTCTAGCAGCAGCATTCATAATAGACTGAAGGGGGATAGTCTGTGTAAAGGTAGGCCAGTGAGGAGAGAGCTGCAGTAGTCAAGGCAGGAAATAACCAAGGAGTAAATAAGTTGTTTTTTTGGTGTCGTTAGTCAGGAAGGGGCGAATTCTTGAAATGTTGTGGAGGTTAAGGTGGCAAGATGTAGCCAGGGATTGGATGTGGGGGCTGAAGGAGAGGTCAGAGTCTAGTATTATACCCAGCACTCTGGCATGTGTGGAGGGACCAATGGTTGTGCCAATGATCTGAGAAGGGATCGGGGAGGGGGAAATTGTATAATGTATTGCCAGCCTAGAGATGGAAAGGCCTGGAAAAAAAACATAAAAATTGGGAAAAAAAGAAAGACATGTAGAATGTTTTTTTACAATGATAAACAATATATCTAAGACATGGTATTCGAATTATAAAGACCTTTATAAAAGGTTTATGAGACTTTATGTGATTCAATTATTGCAAGATCTTTGCTGAAGACAAGCAAATCCTGGAATACAGTGCAAGTAACACTTTACTTCTCAATGCAGTTCTCAAACAAGAAAAATATGCATTTCTGCCACTAGGGGGTACTTCAGGGGAAAGGCTCCAGTTTACTTTGCTTGTGGGCTCCATCTTGCACCTCCTACAGTTGGGTAATTGTTGGGATACAGTAGATGATAGTAGTTTTTTTTCTCATGCCTTCATTGACAGGTAAAAGGGTGAATTTATCTGACAAATTAGTTTATCTTTTTTAACCTATAAATGATGGTTCCTATTAATGTTCTCCACCATCACAGCATAATGTTTACTTATAGTCTGGTCATTAAATTTGTTTTTTTCTTTTGTTCCTCTCGGTAAAATGGTGAGACCAACATCTAGAGTTTAGAAACATTTCCACAGTGCAATTTCTGCTGAGAGCAAAGCTGTATTTTACAAATATTGTTAGAAGAAAAATTCTCTTCCAAATGCTACAAGGATAAAAAAACACATCCTGGCATGCCAGAGGTGCCCTAAAGACAATAAAGAGGTAGTAAACCGCTGCCTTTAAAAAAAAAAAAAAATCCTGCAAGACAAAGGCATAAAGTGCTAGAATGCATCGCATACTAGCACATTATGAAATGCTCCAGCGGCGGCCTGACAGGGCTTCCATCCTCACCCGGTCTTCCTTCCAGGTTCGTGTGCTCAGCTGTCTGTCTGGCATGGCTGTGGCACAGAGCTCTGAAGGGATGGCATAACCAGCAACATGCAGTGTAATTATCTCCTAAACAGTGCAAGTGCAGGAGATGTTCACTCTACCTACAGGTAAGCCTTATTATAAGTAGAAGTTAAAAAAAATTTACTTCCACTTTAACAAATACTTTATGGAATGAAATGATGAGGACCATGAAAGGTTTAAGTAGCTTTTTCCCTTCAGAGTTCTCATTCCAGAAATTAATAATGAAGTAAGGAAGTGTTACAAACCACGGCCTCCCAAAAATACACAATCTCTTCATTTATAGATAAAATGACACCTAAAAATAAGCTCAAGCTCTTCATATTGCAAGAGCAATATAGGCTTTTGGGTCAGCTTTGTCAATAACTGAAAGTGCATATTGGCAGGAAGCTTTTAAATTAATACGAGGGAAAGGTGGGGTGGTTACCCGTTCTCATCTATAGTTGAAATGTTCGTAACAGTCCTTGGTATTCCAATTGTAATAAAAATAACATTTTAAAAAGCAAGTTTAGTTTATTTACTGAATAATCTGTACTTTTATTTAAAGCATAATACTGTTATATACATTTCACCTTCCCAGTGTAATAAAATGACTTATATGTATATGTACTAATATGTAGAGCAGTGGTCTCAAAGTACCGGCCCGCGGACTGGTTATAAATGGCCCGCCGAGCCTGGACGGGTTTGCTTGAGGGGGAGGCGCCGAAGAGCTTTGTCTCCGTCTCCGTGTCCTCTCTGCTGCACGCTGCTGCAGCCCAGAGAGAGAACTGAGCGGAGGAAGGATCCGCCCATCGCCCCGCCCACCTAGGCACTGGTTATTGATCAGAGCCCCGGTTCCAGGGTCCTGCTGCCAACTCAGGGCGGGAGATTGTGTCCTTCTCTGGGTGCCCTGTGTTGAAGCCAGGAGCTGACTTGAGGAGAGGTGAGTGAGCCACCACACTGAGGCAAGTCCTTAGTTGGGTGACTGGGGTAGAAATTTGTATGTGGGGGGTATTTTTATGGAGTGTGAGGGGTATTTGTGGGGGTATTTATGGAGTGTGGGGGGTATTTGTGGGGGTATGTGTACAGTGTGGGGGGTATTTGTACAGTATGGGGGGTATTTATGCAGTGTGGGGATATTTATGGAGTGTGGGGGGTAATGCTGGGTTAATAATGTGTTTGCTGACACCAGTGCTGGGGGTTAATAATGTGTTTGCTGACATCAGTGCTGGGGATTAATAATGCGTTTTGCTGACACCAGTGCTGGGGATTATTAATGCGTTTGCTGACACCAGTGTTGGGTTAATAATGCGATTGCTGACACCAGTGTTGGGGGTTAATAATGCGTTTGCTGACATCAGTGCTTGGGATTAATAATGCGTTTGCTGACATCAGTGCTGGGGATTAATAATGTGTTTGCTGACACCAGTGCTGGGGGTTATTAATGCGTTTGCTGACACCAGTGTTGGGTTAATAATGCATTTGCTGACACCAGTGTTGGGGGTTAATAATGCGTTTGCTGACACCAGTGCTTGGGGATTAATAATGCGTTTGCTGACACCAGTGCTGAGTTTAATAATGTGTTTGCTGACACCAGTGCTGGGGGTTAATAATGCGTTTGCTGACATCAGTGCTGGGGATTAATAATGTGTTTGCTGACACCAGTGCTGCGTTTAATAATGCGTTTGCTGACACCAGTGCTGGGGATTAATAATGCGCTTGCTGACATCAGTGCTGTGTTTAATAATGTGTTTGCTGACACCAGTGTTGGGTTAATAATGCATTTGCTGACACCAGTGCTGGGGATTAATAATGCGTTTGCTGACACCAGTGTTGGGTTAATAATGTGTTTGCTGACACCAGTGCTGGGGATTAATAATGCGTTTGCTGACACCAGTGCTGAGGATTAATAATGCATTTGCTGACATCAGTGTTGGGTTAATAATGCGTTTGCTGACATCAGTGCTGGGGATTAATAATGCGTTTGCTGACATCAGTGTTGGGTTAATAATGCGTTTGCTGACATCAGTGCTGGGGATTAATAATGCGTTTGCTGACACCAGTGTTGGGGGTTAATAATGCGTTTGCTGACACCAGTGTTGGGTTAATAATGCGTTTGCTGACACCAGTGCTGGGGATTATTAATGTGTTTGCTGACACCAGTGTTGGGTTAATAATGCGTTTGCTGACACCAGTGTTGGGTTAATAATGCATTTGCTGACACCAGTGTTGGGTTAATAATGTGTTTGCTGACACCAGTGCTGGGGATTAATAATGTGTTTGCTGACATCAGTGCTGTGTTTAATAATGTGTTTGCTGACACCAGTGCTGGGGATTAATAATGCGTTTGCTGACACCAGTGCTATGAATTAATAATGTGTTTGCTGACACCAGTGTTGGGTTAATAATGCGTTTGCTGACACCAGTGTTGGGTTTATAATGCATTTGCTGACACCAGTGTTGGGTTAATAATGTGTTTTGCTGACACCAGTGTTGGGTTAATAATGCGTTTGCTGACACCAGTGTTGGGTTAATAATGTGTTTGCTGACACCAGTGTTGGGTTAATAATGCGTTTGCTGACACCAGTGTTGGGTTAATAATGTGTTTGCTGACACCAGTGCTGGGGATTAATAATGCGTTTGCTGACACCAGTGTTGGGTTAATAATGTGTTTGCTGACCCCAGTGCTGGGGATTAATAATGCGTTTGCTGACACCAGTGCTGGGGGTTAATAATGTGTTTGCTGACACCAGTGCTGGGTTAATAATGCGTTTGCTGACACCAGTGCTGGGGATTAATAATGCGTTTGCTGACACCAGTGTTGGGTTAATAATGTGTTTGCTGACACCAGTGTTGGGTTAATAATGTGTTTGCTGACACCAGTGCTGGGGATTAATAATGCGTTTGCTGACATCAGTGCTGGGGATTAATAATGCGTTTGCTGACATCAGTGCTGGGGATTAATAATGCGTTTGCTGACACCAGTGCTGGGGATTAATAATGTGTTTGCTGACATCAGTGTTGGGTTAATAATGCGTTTGCTGACATCAGTGCTGGGGATTAATAATGCGTTTTGCTGACCTCAGTGCAGCGTTTAATAATGTGTTTGCTGACACCAGTGCTGAGTTTAATAATGTGTTTGCTGACACCAGTGCTGAGTTTAATAATGTGTTTGCTGACACCAGTGCTGGGGATTAATAATGTGTTTGCTGACATCATTGCTGGGTATAGTATATTATTGCTGGTATACTTTGTTGTTTTTGAAGTTTTGAAAGTTTGCATGCGGCCCCCATGGGATATGAAAACTTGTCATGTGGCCCTCTGGAAATTTGAGTTTGAGACCCCTGATGTAGAGAAAATTGAGTACTGTCCGTGATACTTTTTTTATTTGCACTTTTTCATGGACGAGCTTACGGGGTGTGTCCCCTTCTTCAAGTTCCAAGCAGTACTGATTCACAAAAGTTTTAGCAGAAGGTAAAATGTTAAAACAAAACAAAAAAAAAAATCTTTGAGGGAAAAATGATATGTTAGTGCAAATAAAAAAAGTATCATGGACAGTACTCAATTTTCTCTGCCACAATTGCACTAATACGGCTACAATCACCTCAAGTACTAATATGTAAAAATATGACACACTGAATTTTTTTAACATTTTTCTGAAAATTTCAATTTTTTTCCAGAAAAAACAGGGAAAAAAACAATTTTTCTCCATGGCTTTAAAATTTCCAGAAATTTACATCTCTAAGCCAGCCTAAGGTAATGCAAAACCTTCAGTAAGCAGGTCATTGCAGGTAAACTGCAGGTAAACTGCAGGTCAAAGACACCTGTCTGTGAATTCTGAATGATCTCAGAAAAGTCTCAAACTGATGTCATTGATAAAAGCCCAAGGATACAGGCACTACTGGTTACTGGTTAATGGTTACTGTAATGAGTAATGAAAGGAAACCATCTGCAATCTAAAAATGGACAAAATCATTCAGGACTTAGGAACACACAATATTACATCTGAACTGTGTTTTCTGGATTATTTTTTTAAATGTTGGTCTGATTCTTACATTGGAACATACAGTTGGATATAAAAAAAACACTTGATAAAATTGCTGTAATTAGGAGTTAATATACCAGTTGAAAATTAAAGGACCAGTGTACTTAAAACAGTTTAGAGTAGTCTTTCTGTCCTTCTCAACGTGTTAACCCAGAAGAACCTTTGAAATAATGTTCAGGGGCGCATGCGCGGCGGCACCTACCATGGACGCGTCGTCCATGAGCTCCGTCCCGCTCCAGCAGCTACGGCCTCAGATACAGCAGACCGAACGGCACCAGCCAACTGGATCCACTCCCCAAGCGTGGGAGATAACCCGGGGACCATCCTAATGTATTCCGGAGCGGTAAGACGCAACCTACAGCCTGCTTTTGAAGCCTCACCAGCCCGGCCTTACACAGCTAAGATGGCGGCGGCTCCTTACTGTGTTACCTCGGACAATATACCAAACTCTCAGCCCACGTCTTCCCCCTCTTTACTGCAGCAAGATAACCCTGCAAACAGCACTGTCCTGGGCTTTACCTCCCCAGCTTCTACTGAGTCCCTATTAGGACGCTGCATGGCAGGTGCAGACTTTTCACCCATGGAGGCAGGCCCTCCCCAGTCACAACAACTACTACAGCCCGGGGACTCAGGCCTACCCCAGCCTGTTGATGTTGCGGATCTCTTTAATAAATTTGCAGTACTCCTGGACAAAGGATTAACTAATACAGCTAATAAGATTACAAATGATATTAAAGCAGATCTACAGAATATAGGAACCCGCATGGAAATAATAGAAATGCACCTGGAAGCCACCTCATCTAGAACAAATCAAAATACTGCCTGCATACAGATTCTCCAGGAACAGCTTGAAACAGCACATGCAAAGATTGATGACCTGGAGAACAGGAATCGAAGGTATAACTTCAGATTAAGGGGGCTCCCTGAGTCTTATAAAGACATACCAGAAGCAATACAAGCTTTCATTAAGGATATACTTCCTGACACCCCACAGCACAGATTGGAGTTGGACCGGGCTCACAGGGCTCTCAAACCGCCTAGAGCAGATGGTCTTCCCCATGATGTCGTGGTCAAACCACATTTTTACTCCATCAAGGAGGAAATAATGCGGAAATCAAGAACAATGCCTAAAATTATCTTCCAGGGCCACCAACTACAAATTTTTGCAGATCTTTCCCCATCCACTATACAAAAGAGGAGATCTTTGAAACCGCTCCTCCAAATCCTGATGGACAAGGCTATCAAGTATTGGTGGCTCTTTCCATTTCAGCTAAAATTCCTCTGGAAAGGCAAATCATACACCTTCGGTTCGCTCCAAGAAGGAGAAAAGGTTCTGCTTCAATTGGGCCTCACCAGCCAGGACTTTAATTCTACACCGTCGGGATCAAATCCAAATTCAGCGAAAAGACAACTTCCAACCAGCCCTCTGACACCAGTATGGGAATCGGTGAAGTCCAAGAAATCTAAGGAGACAGTCCCTCCATGACTCTTTTGATTATGAGGCCATCTGGGCCGTGTCCGGTCCTCATGGACACTTTCTTTCCTCTCAGGTGATCTGGGGGGAATCGCACCCCGGGTTGGTCTCTCGTGGGATGGTTACCCCTTGGCCTGAATTTTTTACTGGGCTGAGGGGATCTCGCGGGGAGACCCTACCGGGGTTGTGAAACTTACCAAAAAATGCACTAGACACAATTTATAGCCAGGATCCCCCTCTCGGCCATGTCCCTATGGGGGTGTCCGAGGGGAGGAGGAGGAGTGATGATATCCACAATTTGTCTGGGTCCATCATAGGGACCTGCTCCTCCTACATCCCTACCAATGAATGTGATACCTAGTGTACCAAATTCATCCGGAATGACCTTCATCCCTATCCCCTTCACCATGGGTATTAATGCCCATTTGGATCCAGTTTATTATCCTTATCCTAAAATGGTTCACAGTTTTACTTTACTTCTTTTTTTCAAGGCAATATGTGGATTCACCTCCTGCTATATTTTACATCTCCATTATTTGAGGCTGCTTAGGGTGAAATATTTTGTCTGTTATTACTGTTAGCGCCTAGCAACCATTTTAGGTCTCTTTTTTTTTCGGTTATACCTAGAGACATAGTTTTCGAGGCCTGTCTGCTGGAGTGGTGCTCATGCACCCCCTCTTGTCTGTGAGAACAGATTTTTGTCTCTTCTCTAGACAAGTGTAGTCCCTGTCATTTAGAGGGACTCTAAAGTTCACCTTTCACATAGATGGAGGATCCTGTCACCTCCATCCCTCGGAAGACTCCCTTGTCTTTCGCCTTTCCTGTCTCCTTTACTTTCATCTCTCTTTCACAAGACACTTATTATAATGTCTTTACAGAGGTCGACTGGGGGGAAGCACCCCGAGGTTGTATACTGCCATCCAGGGACTCTGCCAGGCCTGCGAGGTATCTTGGCTCCTTGATCTCGATTGGGTAGGTGCTGATATGGCCCCAGTTCGTTCCCCGCCTCTGCTCAATGGCTAATACACCGCAGGTACAAACTACTCTCAAGGTAGTTACACATAATGTGCAGGGATTGAATTCTCCCATTAAAAGACGTAAAATTTTTAACTACATGCACTCACAAAAAAACAACGTAATTCTCATACAGGAAACCCACTTCCCCAAAAACTTCTGCCCATCTTTCATACACTCTAACTTCCCCTTCTTTTCTTTGGCCAATGCCGAGAATAAGACTAAGGGAGTAGGCATTTTCATTTCAAAGAGATGCAAATTCACCTTAAAGTCAGAACACAAAGACCCAGACGGGAGATATTTATTACTGGTGGCTGAATTAGATGGACAATTATACTCATTTATCTCATATTATGCCCCCAATACTGGCCAATTGGCCTTTTTCCAAAACATGTTGCAGACCCTAACTCCGCTAGCTGAAGGCACGGTGATTTTTGGGGGAGACTCCAACACTGCGTTCGATCAGGGACTAGATAAATCCAGACCCCCGGGCGCACGCTTAACTAGACCTTCCAAACAGAGCCTCCGAATAGCCAAATTACTATTTCAACATGGTCTAGTTGACATATGGAGAGAAGTTAACCCCACTACCCGAGATTTCATCCACTACTCAAACCCACACGGAACCTTCTCTAGGATCGACCATATTCTCCTTACATCATCCTCTATCCCACTAACCAAAAAAGCTTTTATTAACCACTTGCCGACCGCCGCACGACTATATACGTCGACAGAGCGGCACGGGCAGGCAAAAGGACGTGTATGTACGTCCTTGCCTGCCCGCGGGTGGGGGGTCCGATCGGACCCCCCCCGGTGCCTGCGGCGGTCGGCAAATCTCCCCCGGCGATCGGAGGTGAGGGGGAGGCCATCCATTCGTGGCCCCCCCCTCGCGATCGCTCTCAGCCAATGGGATCATTTCCCTGCCTCTGTATTGTACACAGAGGCAGAGGAAATGATGTCATCTCTCCTCGGCTCGGTATTTTCCGTTCCGGGCCGAGGAGAGAAGACTGCAATGTAAGTGCACCAACACACTACACACAGTAGAACATGCCAGGCACACTAAACACCCCGATCCCCCCCCCGATCGCCCCCCGATCCCCCCCCAATCACCCCCCCCCCCGTCACAAACTGACACCAAGCAGGTTTTTTTTTTTTTTTCTGATTACTGCATTGGTGTCAGTTTGTGACAGTTACAGTGTCAGGGCAGTGAGTGTTAGGCCCCCTGTAGGTCTAGGGTACCCCCCTAACCCCCCCTAATAAAGTTTTAACCCCTTGATCACCCCCTGTCACCAGTGTCGCTAAGCGATCATTTTTCTGATCGCTGTATTAGTGTCGCTGGTGACGATAGTTAGGGACCTAAATATTTAGGTTCGCCGTCAGCATTTTATAGCGACAGGGACCCCCATATACTATCTAATAAATGTTTTAACCCCTTGATTGCCCCCTAGTTAACCCTTTCACCACTGATCACCATATAACCGTTACGGGTGACGCTGGTTAGTTTGTTTATTTTTTATAGTGTCAGGGCACCCGCCGTTTATTACCGAATAAAGGTTTAGCCCCCTGATCGCCCGGCGGTGATATGCGTCGCCCCAGGCAGCGTCAGATAAGCGCCAGTACCGCTAACACCCACGCACGCAGCATACGCCTCCCTTAGTGGTATAGTATCTGTACAGATCAATATCTGATCCGATCAGATCTATACTAGCGTCCCCAGCAGTTTAGGGTTCCCAAAAACACAGTGTTAGCGGGATCAGCCCAGATACCTGCTAGCACCTGCGTTTTGCCCCTCCGCCCAGCTCGGCCCAGCCCACCCAAGTGCAGTATCGATCGATCACTGTCACTTACAAAACACTAAACGCATAACTGCAGCGTTCGCAGAGTCAGGCCTGATCCCTGCGATCGCTAACAGTTTTTTTGGTAGCATTTTGGTGAAATGGCAAGCACCAGCCCCAGGCAGCGTCAGGTTAGTGCCAGTAGCGCTAACACCCACGCACGCACTGTACACCTCCCTTAGTGGTATAGTATCTGAACTGATCAATATCTGATCCGATCAGATCTATACTGGCGTCCCCAGCAGTTTAGGGTTCCCAAAAACGCAGTGTTAGCGGGATCAGCCCAGATACCTGCTAGCACCTGCGTTTTGCCCCTCCGCCCGGCCCAGCCCAGCCCACCCAAGTGCAGTATCGATCGATCACTGTCACTTACAAGGCACTAAACGCATAACTGCAGCGTTCGCAGAGTCAGGCCTGATCCCTGCGGTCGTTAACAGTTTTTTTGGTAGCGTTTTGGTGAACTGGCAAGCGCCAGCGGCCTAGTACACCCCGGTCGTAGTCAAACCAGCACTGCAGTAACACTTGGTGACGTGGCGAGTCCCATAAGTGCAGTTCAAGCTGGTGAGGTGGCAAGCACAAGTAGTGTCCCACTGCCACCAAGAAGACAAACACAGGCCCGTCATGCCCATAGTGCCCTTCCTGCTGCATTCGCCAATCCTAATTGGGAACCCACCACTTCTGCAGCGCCCGTACTTCCCCCATTCACATCCCCAACCAAATGCAGTCGGCTGCATGAGAGGCATTTTTATGTCCTCCCGAGTACCCCTACCCAACGAACCCCCCAAAAAAGATGTTGTGTCTGCAGCAAGCGCGGATATAGGCGTGACACCCGCTATTATTGTCCCCCCTGTCCTGACAATCCTGGTTTTTGCATTGGTGAATGTTTTGAACGCTACCATTCACTAGCTGAGTATTAGCGTAGGGTACAGCATTCCACAGACTAGGCACACTTTCACAGGGTCTCCCAAGATGCCATCGCATTTTGAGAGACCCGAACCTGGAACCGGTTACAGTTATAAAAGTTACAGTTACAAAAAAAGTGTAAAAAAAAAAAAAAAAAAAAACACAAACAAAAATATAAAATAAAAAATAATAGTTGTCGTTTTATTGTTCTCTCTCTATTCTCTCTTTCACTATTCTCTCTATTGTTCTGCTCTTTTTTACTGTATTCTATTCTGCAATGTTTTATTGTTGTTATGTTTTATCATGTTTGCTTTTCAGGTCTGCAATTTTTTATACTTTACCGTTTACTGTGCTTTATTGTTAACCATATTTTTGTCTTCAGGTACAGCATTCACGACTTTGAGTGGTTATACCAGAATGATGCTTGCAGGTTTAGGTATCATCTTGGTATCATTCTTTTCAGCCAGCGGTCGGCTTTCATGTAGAAGCAATCCTAGCGGCTAATTAGCCTCTAGACTGCTTTTACAAGCAGTGGGAGAGAATGCCCCCCCCCCCCACCGTCTTCCGTGTTTTTCTCTGGCTCTCCTGTCTCAACAGGGAACCTGAGAATGCAGCCGGTGATTCAGCCAGCTGACCATAGAGCTGATCAGAGACCAGAGTGGCTCCAAACATCTCTATGGCCTAAGAAACCAGAAGCTACGAGCATTTTATGACTTAGATTTCGCCGGATGTAAATAGCGCCATTGGGAAATTGGGAAAGCATTTTATCATACCTATCTTGGTGTGGTCAGATGCTTTGAGGGCAGAGGAGAAATCTAGGGTCTAATAGACCCCAATTTTTTCAAAAAAGAGTACCTGTCACTACCTATTGCTATCATAGGGGATATTTACATTCCCTGAGATAACAATAAAAATGATTAAAAAAAAAAAAAATGAAAGGAACAGTTTTAAAATAAGATAAAAAAGCAAAAAAATAATAAAGAAAAAAAAAAAAAAAAAAAAAAAAAAAAGCACCCCTGTCCCCCCTGCTCTCGCGCTAAGGCGAACGCAAGCGTCGGTCTGGCGTCAAATGTAAACAGCAATTGCACCATGCATGTGAGGTATCACCGCGACGGTCAGATCGAGGGCAGTAATTTTAGCAGTAGACCTCCTCTGTAAATCTAAAGTGGTAACCTGTAAAGGCTTTTAAAGGCTTTTAAAAATGTATTTATTTTGTTGTCACTGCACGTTTGTGCGCAATTGTAAAGCATGTCATGTTTGGTATCCATGTACTCGGCCTAAGATCATCTTTTTTATTTCATCAAACATTTGGGCAATATAGTGTGTTTTAGTGCATTAAAATGTAAAAAAGTGTGTTTTTTCCCCAAAAAATGCGTTTGAAAAATCGCTGCGCAAATACTGTGTGAAAAAAAAAAATTAAACACCCACCATTTTAATCTGTAGGGCATTTGCTTTAAAAAAATATATAATGTGTGGGGGTTCAAAGTAATTTTCTTGCAAAAAAAAATAATTTTTTCATGTAATCAAAAAGTGTCAGAAAGGGCTTTGTCTTCAAGTGGTTAGAAGTGTGGGTGATGTGTGACATAAGCTTCTAAATGTTGTGCATAAAATGCCAGGACAGTTCAAACCCCCCCAAATGACCCCATTTTGGAAAGTAGACACCCCAAGCTATTTGCTGAGAGGCATGTCGAGTCCATGGAATATTTTATATTGTGACACAAGTTGCGGGAAAGAGACAAATTATTTTTTTTTTTTTTTTTTTTTTTTGCACAAAGTTGTCACTAAATGATATATTGCTCAAACATGCCATGGGAATATGTGAAATTACACCCCAAAATACATTCTGTTGCTTCTCCTGAGTACGGGGATACCACATGTGTGAGACTTTTTGGGAGCCTAGCCACGTATGGGACCCCGAAAACCAAGCACCGCCTTCAGGCTTTCTAAGGGCGTAAATTTTTGATTTCACTCTTCACTGCCTATCACAGTCTCGGAGGCCATGGAATGCCCAGGTGGCACAAACCCCCCCCCAAATTACCCCATTTTGGAAAGTAGACACCCCAAGCTATTTGCTGAGAGGTATAGTGAGTATTTTGCAGACCTCACTTTTTGTCACAAAGTTTTGAAAATTAAAAAAAGAAAAAAAAAATTTTTTTTTTTGTCTTTCTTCATTTTCAAAAACAAATGAGAGCTGCAAAATACTCACCATGCCTCTCAGCAAATAGCTTGGGGTGTCTACTTTCCAAAATGGGGTCATTTGGGGGGGGGGGTTTGTGCCACCTGGGCATTCCATGGCCTCCGAAACTGTGATAGGCAGTGAAGAGTGAAATCAAAAATGTACACCCTTAGAAATCCTGAAGGCGGTGATTGGTTTTCGGGGTCCCGTACGCGGCTAGGCTCCTAAAAAGTCCCACACATGTGGTATCCCCGTACTCAAGAGAAGCAGCAGAATGTATTTTGGGGTGCAATTCCACATATGCCCATGACCTGTGTGAGCAATATATCATTTAGTGACAACTTTGTGCAAAAAAAAAAAAAATAAATAAATAAATTGTCACTTTCCCGCAACTTGTGTCAAAATATAAAATATTCCATGGACTCAACATGCCTCTCAGCAAATAGCTTGGGGTGTCTACTTTCCAAAATGGGGTCATTTGGGGGGGGTTTGTGCCATCTGGGCATTTTATGGCCTTCAAAACTGTGATAGGTAGTGAGGAGTAAAATCAAAAATGTACGCCCTTAGAAATCCTGAAGGCAGTGATTGGTTTTCGGGGCCCCGTATGCGGCTAGGCTCCCAAAAAGTCCCACACATGTGGTATCCCCATACTCAGGAGAAGCAGCTAAATGTATTTTGGGGTGCAATTCCACATATGCCCATGGCCTGTGTGAGCAATATATCATTTAGTGACAACTTTTTGTAATTTTTTTTTTTTTTTTTTTTTTTTTTCATTATTCAATCACTTGGGACAAAAAAAATGAATATTCAATGGGCTCAACATGCCTCTCAGCAATTTCCTTGGGGTGTCTACTTTCCAAAATGGGGTCATTTGTGGGGGTTTTGTACTGCCCTGTCATTTTAGCACCTCAAGAAATGACATAGGCAGTCATAAATTAAAGACTGTGTAAATTCCAGAAAATGTACCCTAGTTTGTAGGCGCTATAACTTTTGCGCAAACCAATAAATATACACTTATTGACATTTTTTTTACCAAAGACATGTGGCCAAATACATTTTGGCCTAAATGTATGACTAAAATTGAGTTTATTGGATTTTTTTTAGAACAAAAAGTAGAAAATATCATTTTTTTTCAAAATTTTCGGTCTTTTTCCGTGTATAGCGCAAAAAATAAAAACGGCAGAGGTGATCAAATACCATCAAAAGAAAGCTCTATTTGTGGGAAGAAAAGGACGCAAATTTCGTTTGGTTACAGCATTGCATGACCGCGCAATTAGCAGTTAAAGCGACGCAGTGCCAAATTGTAAAAAGTGCTCTGGTCAGGAAGGGGGTAAATCCTTCCGGGGCTGAAGTGGTTAAAGAGGTGGTCTGGTCGGATCACTCCATGGTAATTTTGACACTCCTCCGCCAGGGGAGCCGGCTCCCTGATAGACGCTGGAGACTTAATGAATCCATCCTGAGCGACCCGTCCAGAGCAGCGGAAATCGAAAAACTTATCCAAACATATTTTCAAACCAACGACACACCAGATATTAGCCCCTCTTGCCTCTGGGCAGCTCACAAGGCAGTTCTTATAGGTCACTTAATCCAAATAGCTTTGCACATTAACAAGTCCAATAAAGCGGAAATTGCAAAACTAGATAAGGAATTTTCTGATTTGTCTAAAATGCATAAAACTAATCCTAGCTCGGTACCCATAGCCAAATTAGACGCAGCCCGTATGGCACTAAACCTGGCCCTCACTACCAAGGCTGAAAAATGGTTAAGGTGGAACAGATCCAAATTTTACTGTCACAGCGACAAAATAAGCTCAATGCTAGCAAGTAGACTCTCCCCAAAATTCAGGTCCCAAGCTCTCCCAAAAATGAAAATTCAAGGGGGAACACTCTCACAGAATCCCCAACGTATCATGGGGGAATTTCAAAGATACTACAAATCCTTATACAGTGGGGATCATAACCCTCCTCAACGGGAGATGGACAGTTTTTTAAATAATATTCAAATTCCTAAATTACAAGATGGCCATCGTCAAAAATTAAATGACCCTATTTCAGCGGGAGAAGTATACACGGTCATTAAAAACTCGAAATCTCTCTCAGCACCAGGCCCAGATGGGTTTTCTATTCCCTATTATAAATCATTTGCCGTCACACTTTCTCCATATATGGCCCGGTTCTTCAACGCCCTCAGGCAAGGGGGACAACTGGACTCCTCACTTAATATGGCTCACATCACAGTCCTCCCCAAACCCAATAAAGACCCCAGCTCCGTAGGCAATTATAGGCCTATATCTCTTATCAATAATGACTTAAAGTTTCTGACTAAGATCCTTGCAGACCACCTGGCTTCCTTTATTAGCTTATACATTCACAAAGACCAAGTAGGATTTATTCCTGGAAGACAGGGTCCAGATCAAACTAGACGTGCGATAGATATAATTTCTCTCCTCAACTCCAATTGGGATGGAGGCCCACCCAGACAAGGATGTCTATTGTCCCTAGATCTCCAAAAAGCTTTCGACTCCGTGGATTGGAATTATATATTTAACATTTTACATGAGGCTTTGGGGACTCCTTTCTTAATGTTCTGCACACTCTATACTCTTTTCCCACAGCCCAGGTGCGTCTGCAGGGATTTTACTCTGAGTCTTTCCCCATTTCGAGAGGTACAAGACAGGGCTGCCCCCTATCCCCATTGATCTTTGCCATAGCAATCGAATCTTCCCACCGGGGCTAGACATTAAAGCCTTCCGATGGTGGCTAGACAAAGGGCTATACAGGATAGGTCACTTTCTCAGACCTTTGGGCCCGCTCTCCAAAACATATTGTATTAGTAACTTGGAAATGCCCCCCTCAGAATTTTTCAGATTCTCTCAAATCTCAAACTTCTTACAGAAAAAGTGCAAGACATCTTCTAACAAACTCTTAATAACTGAATATGAATCTTGGTGTAGCCAGGCCGTCGAGCAGAGGGGGGGAATTTCAGTGATTTACAGGGCCCTATCATCCACACAATCCAAGGCACCTTACATGCTTCAATGGGAGGAGGACTTGGCACAACAATGGAAAACCGACACTTGGCACCGAAATTTTGCAAACTCTTTCAAGGGGATACCTAATACCAGCCTCATGGAAGCTAGCGTAAAAGATATAACTAGATGGTACCTAGTCCCATCTAAACTAGCTGCAATTTTCCAGTCCTCTTCTCTCTGCTTCAGAGGTTGTGAATTAAGAGGTGACATGATACATACTTGGTGGTCCTGTCCCAGAATACGCCAGTTTTGGCACAAGATCTTCGCCTGGATTAGCAAAATTACCGCCTTATCCATTCAAGTGTCTCCTCTCATAGCACTCCTTAACTTCTCAGTCCAGGGAGCCTCCAGGAATATGCAACGCCTCATATACTTTATCCTTCCAGGAGCTAAGCTCACGATAGCCAAGGCTTGGAAGCAACCATATGTTTCCACTCTCATGGCCAAAAAAAAGATATCTTGGATCATGAACCAGGAAAAGATGGCGGGCGTGATCTTGGATCGCTCAGAAAAGTTCAAAATTATTTGGGAGCCTTGGGCAGATTTTGTGGGTATTTCCTTCTACTAGATTCTTCAAGGGGCGATTTTAAGACTCCTGGCTCCCCCCAGTCAACTTCCAATATAAACTTACCTATCTTCTTCTGTCTCTTTCCTTTCTTTTCTCTTCTTTCCTCTCCCATACTCACTCTTCCTAAGGTCCCCATCCCCCACTTTTTACTCAAATGACTTTTAACTAGACCAAACACGATTACTCTTCTGTAACACGGTCTAGCATTATGTTGGCTATACCACATATTCCTCAAGAAAGGAAAAAACAGTTATATGTTAAAAACATTTTATTCTTCCATTTTTTTTTTTTTTTTTTCATTACCTTTGAGCTAGTTGTTTGTTACAAGCTATAAAAGTAAAAAGATTTCGCGCATAAAATCTATCACAAAAAACTATATAAAAATATATATTGAGATAAAAAGTTCATAAATGGTGAATAATATCCGCTGGGGTCAGATGAATAGAAAGTTACATAAATGATGGTGATGCTGATAATAATCTTCACATAAAGACTGCCAGGCTAAACAGGCTCTCAAAACTCTCACTTTAAGAGAAGTAGATTTGGGCATCAATGTATGTCTTTACACTGGTGTTGTGCATTAAAGCATGCTGGTATGATGATGGCCAAATAGTCTCCTCAAACTGACCGTCACCTGTTAACAAAAAAGGGGTTTTTCCACCTAGGCTTCTCTGCTGCCACTTCCAGCAACGTCTCCTCTCTAGGTAGCCTAGGTTACCGTGCCCGATGTCCGCCGGTGTGCCGCGATCGTGTCACGTCGCCGCAGAACAGGGAGATGCCTAAGTAAACAAGGCATTTCCCTGTTCTGTCTAGTGACATGACAGGGATCTACTGTTCCCTGTCATTGGGAGCAGTGATCGCTATCATGTCAGTGGTAGCCCATCCCCCCACAGTTAGAATCACTCCCTAGGACACACTTAACCCCTTGATCGCTCCCTAGTGTTTAACCCCTTCCCTGCCAGTGTCATTTACACAGTAATCAGTGCATTTTTATAGCACTGATCGCTGTATAAATGACAATAGCCCCAAAATAGTGTCAAAAGTGTGTCCGCCATAATGTCGCAGTCACGATAAAAATCGCAGATCGCCTCCATTACTAATAAAAAAAAAATAAAATTCAAAAAAATTAATAATAAAAATGCTATAAATCTATCCCGTATGTTGTGGACGCTATAACTTTTGCGCAAACCAATCAATATACGCTTATTGCAATTTTTTTTACCAAAAATATGTAGAAGAATGCATATCGGCCTAAACTGAGGAAAAAATTAGTTTTTTTATATATTTTGGGGGGATATTTATTATAGCAAAAAGTAAAAAATATTGCTTTTTTTCAAAATTGTCACTCGTTTTTTGTTTATAGCGCAAAAAAATAAAAAGAAAGCTCTACTTGTGGGAAGAAAAGGACGTCAATTTTGTTTTGGTGTAATGTTGCACGGCCGCGAAATTGTCAGTTAAAGCGACGCAGTTCCAAATCGCAAAAAGTGTTCTGGTCAGGAATGGGGGTAAATTCTTCCAGGGCTGAAGCCATTAAATACTTTAATTTCTGTAAGTGAGATGTGTGTTCCTAGATTTAAGGGTCTGCACACCATGGACCCCACTCCCTTTTTTGGATGTTAAATTTATTTATTATTATGGATGTAACAAAAGGATGTAAAATCGGCAAAGGCTGGTGGAAACACCCAATATTCACAGGTGGACAGGATTCAGGAATTATAGCAGAGAGATCTTGCTGTTTGAGTCCCCATTCACATAGGGGCAATTTGACATGTGATTGGACGTGTCTTTCAAATCACCCCCTGAACTGTCAAATAAATGCAGGTTTGAAATTGTGCGAGTTCAGCTGAACGTGCACGATTTCAAACCCATCTCCAATGTGAGCGTACCCGGAGTGTCCAAGACATATAGGATGCCAGAGGTTGACCCACCAAGGTCGGCCTATGACTAAAATATCACTTTTGAGTGAATTGGCACTTTAATGATATAGACTTCCTTCTAATGTAATCCCGGGCTTGTGTGCAAAAAAAATATTTTACCTCTTCTTGATATATTTAGCATTGTATTTACTGTAACACTGCTGTGCAAGATACATTTTCTGATATTAACTGCAGTTTTTAATCTAAAGAAGGATTAAAAAAAAGGCTGCTACAGGGTCCTACAGTAAAATTCAGCTGTGTGAAGGAAATTATCTTGCCTCAGGGACAGAAGAACATGCACAGCCTTACTGTAATATTATATATACTGTAACTGGACATTCATTTTATTTATCTGTGAAGCCTTTTGTTCAGTATTGTCTGCCATTTTGGGCCAAGGACAAGAGCTTAATGATTGACATAGCAACCCACAGTCTTTATATATCCTCCTGCTTTGCTTTTCAGCTCTGTAATGCCTTATTTCTATCTGTTTCTGGATATTCAAAATGTATTTTACACTAACAAATATGGGCACATGCTGTATTGTGATAAACAAGACACCATGACAATGATAGATCTTTACATTTAAATCTGTCCCCTAACATCCTCCACCCCGACCATTGCACAAAGGGTTTTGTGACAAAATGGCTTGCAAAGTTGTGCCTGGGAGAACCCCGCTGATAGTCAACAAGTGGCTCCACGCCACCCAGGGAGTGATATCTAAAGAAGGACTCTCCTACTCTGCAGTCCAGAGGATAGTAGACTTAGGGGGTCATTTACTATCACTGAAGAGTGCAAAATCTGGTGCAACTTTCATAGAAACCAATCAGCTTCCAGGTTTTATTGCCAAAGCTTAATTGAACAAGCTGAAGTTAGACGCTCATTGGTTACCATGCAAAGCTTCACCAGATTCTGAGTGCACCAGTTTTAGTAAATCAACCCCTTGGTACCTAGTAAAAGGGGCAAATTATGTAGAGGAAAAGGTACTGGTAATTATGAAATATGAAGCATGAAATACAATAAGTACTGCTTTTAGGAAAAAAGTAGTTACATTTATTGATCAGAAACCTTGTGTGCGAGCCCCGCTCAGGCTAGGAAAGGGTACTAGTCCTGATTTACTGCTGTGAGTGCTGGTTGGGGAGGGTGCCCGTCCCGGCTCCAAACGTCAATGTGCAGAAGTATAAACTATTCCCATGATTAAGCTCCAAGGGGTGGAGTGAAACACGTTGGAAAGTGGCCTGGTGGGAACCCAGGCTGAGGTTGCCACATACTATCACATATGGATATGGATATCAAGGGATATTCATAATTATACATTTATTGATAGTATCAAAATTAAAACTTCAAAAAATCAATGTTTATATTTAAATAAAATACTACCACAACAGGACAGAAACTCTGGAACTCAATGTCGCCCCGCTCATTCTGACTTCAGAGCTGATGAACAAAATCTCTGGTATCCTGAAACTGATGACCTTGACACTGGGATACACTATTTACACTATACTAATATCTGCAGTCCAAACTTTTATATCTGTGGTGTACCAATAAAAAATACTAAGGGGTTCATGTGTAGCTAAAAGCTGTTTTTTTTTTTCCCTTGCACTTGATTGGATATTCATTGCAAAGTGTAATTTCACAGCATTCACTAAGCTCTGGGGCAAATTCCCTTGCAAAGTGCACAGCATATTTGCCTTTAGTAAATCAACGCCAATGTGGCAAATAGGCTGTTCACTTTGAAATGGTATTTTTACTTTGCAAGGGAATTTTCCCTTATCTTAGTGAGTGAGGTTTTTTTTCTTGCATGTGGTTAATCTTTGAAAAATGAATTTTAATCACATTCATGAAGGTAATTCCATTAAAAAATTAAACAGCCCATTTGCCTTAGTTAATCAGCCCCAAGTCTTTAGTTATTCTTAGATGTGGCACCAGTCTCAGACAAAAAAAAAGTAACCATAACAAGGACAAAGCTGCAAATATAACCAATCCTTACTTCGTGCCCAATTCATTGAAACATTCATCATAAGACTTGCAGGAGTGGCTCATTAATCAAATAAATATGAATTTAATAATAATAGATGTGCCGCCTGAGTCAGAAACTCTAAAAGAAGACATTCACGTCTTATAGACCAATCACCAACTTGTTTCATCTTTAAAAATCCAGACATTGGTCATCAGTTTCAGGATACCAGAGATCAAACGTGATGTGAGGTTGTGTTGGGCAACATTGTCCAGAGTTAATATGTGGCAGTTGTGTCATATAAGTTCAACTACTTATGCGCTGCTATGTAAGTGAAATTACGTGAGTTAACAAAGCAAAGGACTACTGCAACCACTATAAATGGTGAACTCAGACCACTCAACAAAAATCTGAAATAAAAAAATGGTGCGCTGTTCAAAAAAACTAAATCAAATAAAAATAAAAAACCCCTTACTAATATATATTATATTACACTAACTAGTGCCATATATAACACAACAAATATCAAATAAAACACATCTTGAATCACATATAGTAGTCCGTGAATAATCTGCTTAGTAAAACCACATCCACGTAGGATAGGGATTATAATAAACTTCCATATAGATCTTAGAGTCCACTTCAAACATATTTTATTTTTATTTTATTTTATTTATTTTTTTAACGGCGCACCATTTTTTTTTTTATTTCCTGTGTCATATAAGTATTTCTTATTGCATTAGTGGAGTTTAAATTTTGATACAGTTATTTACATTTTTTTTTCTACAAGCCATATTTAGTTGTCTATTTATATAAAAATAACTAAATAAATGTCACAAACATTCGCCCTGCTGTCACAAATTAGTTTGCCTGATATATTTATTTTCTATGATTGTCAGTTCCATCTATTGGCCATATTGTGGTAATTTCCTGAAATATTTTGATCAGGAAAATACCATATTATGTTCTATAGATAGAGCTGATGATCCCAGCAAGAAACCTATTAGGCGGCAAAATTCAGTGACAATCTGTGACAGCTGGGCGAATGCTTAAGACATTGCTCCAGTTATTTTTATTTTTTTATATATATATATATATATATATATATATATATATATATATATATATATATATATATAAATAGACCCCTAAGTGTGTTTTGTGCTTCCAATTTTTATAATAACCAGTTTCTTTTTTTAATGTAATCTGTATGGTTGCTAAAAAATCTTTTCAAGCAACTTGTGAAATATGCAAGTATGAGTTTGTAAGCATTTTTCTACATTGGTAAAGTGAAAGAGGGATTTACATTTTTTAATTGTTAAACTGATTAACTTAAGGAGATGGGGGAATTGTTTGGAAAGGTAGGGGGTCCCTGGTCAGAGTATAGATTGAAGATTGTACTTTATACAACTGTATCCTATAATGTCCCACCTATCCAATACGTTTGAGTTGAATATAAATAGCAGAACTGTCTAATCTATATTAATCAGCATTACTGGGTCTAATAATACAGTGGGGCAAAAGAGTATTTAGTCAGCCACTAATTGTGCAAGTTCTCCCACTTAAAAAGATGAGAGAGGCCTGTAATTGTCATCATAGGTATACCTCAACTATGAGAGACAAAATGTGGAAACAAATCCAGACAATCACATTGTCTGATTTTTGAAAGAATTTATTTGCAAATTATGGTGGAAAATAAGTATTTGGTCACCTACAAACAAGCAAGATTTCTGGCTCTCAAAGACCTGTATCTTCTTCTTTAAGAAGCTCCTCTGTCCTCCACTCATTACCTGTATTAATGGCACCTGTTTGAACTTGTTATCAGTATAAAAGACACCTGTCCACAACCTCAAACAGTCACACTCCAAACTCCACTATGGTGAAGGACAAAGAGCTGTCGAAGGACACCAGAAACAAAATTGTAGACCTGCACCAGGCTGGGAAGACTGAATCTGCAATAGGCAAGCAGCTTGGTGTGAAGAAATCAACTGTGGGAGCAATAATTAGAAAACGGAAGACATACAAGACCACTGATAATCTCCCTCGATCTGGGGCTCCATGCAAGATCTCACCCCGTGGGGTCAAAATGATCACAAGAACGGTGAGCAAAAATTCCAGAACCACACGGGGGACCTAGTAAATGACCTGCAGAGAGCTGGGACCAACGTAACAAAGGCTACCATCAGTAACACACTACGCTGCCAGGGACTCAGATCCTGCAGTGCCAGACGTGTCCCCCTGCTTGAGCCAGTACATGTCTGGGCCTGTCTGAGGTTTGCTGGAGAGCATATGGATGATCCAGAAGAGGACTGGGAGAATGTCATATGGTCAGATGAAACCAAAGTAGAACTGTTTGGTAGAAACACAACTCGTCGTGTTTGGAGGAGAGAGAATGCTGAGTTGCAACAAAATAACACCATATCTACTGTGAAGCATGGGGCTGGCAACATCATGTTTTGGGGCTGTTTCTCTGCAAAGGGAACAGGACGACTGATCGGTGCACATGAAAGAATGAATGGGTCCATATATTGTGAGATTTTGAGTGCAAACCTCCTCTCATCAGCAAGGGCATTGAAGATGAAACGTGATTGGGTCTTTCAGCATGACAATGATCCCAAACACACCGCCCGGGCAACGAAGGAGTGGCTTCATAAGAAGCATTTCAAGGTCCTGGAGTGGCCTAGACAGTCTCCAGATCTCAACCCCATAGAAAACCTTTGGAGGGAGTTGAAAGTCTGTGTTGCCCAGTGACAGCCCCAAAACATCACTGCTCTAGAAGAGATCTGCATGGAGGAATGGGCCAAAATACCAGCATCAGTGTGTGACAACCTTGTGAAAACCTACAGAAAACGTTTGACTTCTGTCATTGCCAACAAAAGATATATAACAAAGTATTGAGATGAACTTTTGATATTGACCAAATACTTATTTTCCACCATAATTTGCAAATAAATTATTTCAAAAATCAGACAATATGATTGTCTGGATTTGTTTCCACATTTTGTCTCTCATAGTTGAGGTATACCTATGATGACAATTACAGGCCTCTCTCATCTTTTTAAGTGGGAGAACTTGCACAGTTGGTGGCTGACTAAATACTTTTTTGTCCCACTGTATATACAGTTTACAACTGATATAAAAGCAAAGTATATTCTTATTAAGCACAGTATTTTGAGTTATTATTATTGTGCTATTTTTTGAGGCAAATATATATTTTTTTTTTTTTTTACAAAATAACAGAGAAAAGTAAGGATAATGCCACTTCAAGGCAAGAAAGCAGCCATGAACATGAGGCCGTGAAAGACTTGTATACATGGGGAGTATGAATGTATGCTCTGTATGAAGGCCGTGTTTGCCTGCACAGGAATGCACAGTTCTTCCATGCATCCCTGCGCAGACAGTTCCATTGATGCAGTGGCGTAACTAGAACCTTCAGGGCCCCGATGCAAGAAACCATGAAGGGCCCCCCTGACCCCTGGACAGGGACCTTTCCTCTGAGTCCAGTGGCGGAACAACAGGGCCCGGTCGCAAGTGAGTGGCTGCATATAAAGGAACCGATTTCTCCATTTCCCCCTGCTTCTCCTCCTCTCCCTCCCTCAGGCATTTAGCGGCTGCAGGAGGAAAATGGAGAGATCGGTTCCTCTTAGACATGTGCATTTAGTTTTGTTCCGAATCAAAATTCGGACAAATTTTTCATTATTCGGAAATTCGGATGCATCTGAATTTCCGAATTACAAAAGTGATGAATTTAAACGAATCCAGAAAAAAGCAAACTAATTCGAATCGAATTCGAAAACATATTCGAATTCGAAAACATATTCGAATCGAAGTCGAAAACATATTCGAATCGAATTCGAAAACAAATTTGAATCGAATTTGAAAACAATAGAAATTGATTTTCTAAAAAATACAATAAAATAGAATATAAAATCATAAAGCAATAGAATACATATATATAATATTTTTTTAATTCTGTTTTATTGTTTTTCTATGCTTTTCTTTTCTTTTCTTTTCTATTATTTTCTATTCTTTAATAGTCTTTTCTATTCAAATTCAAATGCATTCTATACAAAATTCGAATTTCGGAACATGGCTTCTGAAAATCGAATTTCGTATAGAATGAATTTAAATAGAAAAGAAAAGAATAGAAAAGAAAAGAATAGAAAAGAATAAACTAGAATTTCTGAAAATGGTTTTATATATATATATATATATATATATATATATATATATATATATATATATATATATATATATATAAAACCATTTTCAGAAATTCTAATTTCGAAAATCGAATTAGAATAGAAGTAAAGAATAGAAAAGAATAGACTAGAAAAACAATATAATAATATATATATATATATATATATATATATATATATATATATAATATATATTAATATAATAATATACTGTATATATATATATATATATATATATATATATATATATATATATATATATATATAAAGTTCCAAAGGTTGCTGCACTTAAAAATGTGTTGCTTTATTCCATCAAATCTTTAGAAAAAGATTACAAAGCAAGTAGAGTCATTCCAAACAGAATCATTACAATCATTTGTTCAAAGATTACGTTTCAGGCTGATTTGTTCGCACCCTTCCTTAGATCAGTCAGAATACATCTGAACTTTATTTTTATATATACAAGGTCAGTGGGAGGACCTGTTTGCTGACACTAGATTGAAAGCTGTGTGTGGTTCTCCTCTACACTTCAATCTATATATAGATATATATATATATATATATATATATATATATATATATATATATATATATATATATATATATATATATATATATATAATATATTTTTCTATTCTGTTCTATTGTTTTCTATGCTATTCGTTTCTATAATTTTCTATTCTATTCTAATCTTTTCTATTCAAACTTGATTTCAGTCTATATGAAATTCGAATTTCGGAAGATGATATATATATATATATATATATATATATATATATATATATATATATATATATACATACATAGATAGATAGATAGATAGATAGATAGATAGATAGATAGATAGATAGATAGATAGATAGATAGATAGATAGATAGATAGATAGATAGATATATTAGATAGATATGTATATATATATCTATATATATATCTATATAGATATATAGATCTATAGATCTATATATCTATATATAGATCTATATATATATATATATATAATATTTTTTTTCTATTCTGTTCCATTGTTTTTCTATGCTATTCTTTTCTATTCTAAACTTTTCTATTCGAATTTGAATTCATTCTAGATGAAATTCGAGAATGAATTTGAGTTTGAATAGAAAAGATTAGAATAGAAAATAATAGAAAATAGACTAGAAAAACAATAGAACAGAATAGAATAAAATATTATCTATCTATCTATCTATCTATCTATCTATCTATCTATCTATCTATCTATCTATCTATATATATATATATATATATATATATATATATATATATATATATATATATATATATATATTATGTTTTATTCTGTTCTGTTCTATTGTTTTTCTAGTCTATTTTTTTCTACTCTATTCTAATCTTTTCTATTCGAATTCGAATTCATTTTATACGAAATTTGAATTTTGGAAGATGGTTTTATATATATATATATTTTTTTTTTCTATGCTGGTCTATGGTTTTTCTATTCTGTTCCATTGTTTTTCTTTTCTATTCTAAACTTTTCTATTCGAATTTGAATTCATTCTAGACGAAATTCGAGAATGAATTTGAGTTTGAATAGAAAAGATTAGAATAGAAAATAATAGAAAATAGACTAGAAAAACAATAGAACAGAATAGAATAAAATATTATATATATATAGATATCTATATATATATATAGATATAGATATCTATATATATATAGATATCTATATCTATATATATATATAGATATCTATATATATCTATATATATATATAGATATATATATTATGTTTTATTCTGTTCTGTTCTATTGTTTTTCTAGTCTATTCTTTTCTACTCTATTCTAATCTTTTCTATTCGAATTCGAATTCATTTTATACGAAATTCGAATTTTGGAAGATGGTTTTATATATATATATATTTTTTTTTCTATGCTGGTCTATGGTTTTTCTATGCTATTTTTTTCTATTATTTTCAAATTTTTTCTAATCTTTTCTATTTGAATGCAAATTCATTCTATACAAATTTCGAATTTCAGAAAATGGTTATATAGAAATAGAATGAAATTGAATTCTAATAGAAAAGACTAGAATAGAAAAAACAATAGAACAATATATATAAAACATCTTCCGGTATTGTAATTTGCTACAGAATGAATTCGAATTTGAATAGAAAAGATTAGAAAAGAATATATTATATTTTTTTCTATTCTGTTCTATTGTTTTTGCATGCTATTCTCTTTTTCTATTCTATTTGAATCTTTTCTATTGGAATTCGATTTCATTCTATATGAAATTCGAATTTCGCAAAATGGTTATATATAGTTTACTTTTTCAAATTCGGTCAAATTTTTTTCAAATGCGGTCGAATTTTTTCGTATTTGATATTTTTTTTTCGAATGTGGTAGAATTTTTTAGAATTTGATAGTTTTTTTTTCGAATGCGGTAGAATTTTTTCGAATTTGATATTTTTTTTTCGAATGCGGTCGAATTTTTTCGAATTTGAACGCTTTTTTCGAATGCGGTAGAATTTTTTAGAATTTGATAGTCTTTTTTCGAATGTGGTAGAATTTTTTCGAATTTGACAGTTTTTTTCGAATTCGGTAGAATTTTTTTCGAATTTGATAGTTTTTTCGAATGCGGTTGAATTTTTTAGAATTCGAATACGAAACTAAACGAATCCCGAAAACAAATGTAATGAATGCAACTAATTTAACTAAACGAATTTAGTTAAATAACGAACCGAAACTAAACTAAACTAAATGAATTTTTTCATCCTGCACATGTCTAGTTCCACTATGCCAGTGTTTCTCATGGATGCATGGATTGCTTTTCAGAGGAACAGCATTTTTTTTTGCTGGTACTGTGAACAATCAAAAAAAAAATCAGTTCTGATTGTACACATATAGGGGGTCAGGATTAAATGTGCATACAAAAAAAAATGTGCATACATACATGTAAACATATATCTGTGGTGTACCAATAAAAAATACTAAGGGGTGTATGTGCAGCAAAAAGCTGTTTACAGCTTATGCATATGTGCATACATACATACATGTAAACACACACACACACATACATACATACATACACATGCACACACATACATGCACATACATGCACATACACACATACATGCACACACGCACACATACATGCACACACACACATACACGCACACACATATAAACACACATACATACATACAGGTAGTCTTTTAAAAATCAGCAGTGCTTTACCTTACCTCTTCCTGCCAGGTACTACACTGTAGGGGGAGACAAAGAGCACAGCACACCATGTGCTTTCACTTTAGATGTAATCAGTGTGACGGGCTCCCTGCACAGTGCCGATTACAGTTAGGCTCAGGATCGGGGAGCTCGGTCTCAGCCGCCCTTGCCGCTCCTCCTTTCGAGGTATACAGGGGCAGCATGGGGCCCGGTCGCCATGGTGACCTCAGTGACCCCTATACTTCCACCACTGCATTGATGTCAATTAGGGTGTAGCAGCTGTACGGTCACAGCCACTGCCCCCAATTTGACATCTGTGGAGGTGCCCCAAACACCCATTGGTTGCTTTCGGGGCCGCACACCTGCACAGATGTCAAATTAGGAGCAGCAGCTGTGTCCATGCAGCTGTTACGTCCTAATTGACATCAATGAAACTGTCTGCACGAGGATGCACTGAAAACCTGTGAATCCCCATAGGGGTAAACACAACCCCTACACAGTGCACGCATTCATACTCCTCTTGTGAACAAAACCTAACTGATAAAATATACCAAATACTGAGGGTATTGTATTTAGCAAGGCAATTAATTTATAGACTTGAGATGTTATAGGAAGCAGTAAAGTTCAGCCCCAGTGTAGCACTGCCAAACAGAAAGCAGAACTATTGTATGTATTGAACAAATGTACTGTCCTCACAATATAGAACATATTTTTAAAATGTTATTGCACCGTAATAATAATATCTACATTATGTTGTTCACTTTCACGTGTAGGTCTAAAAAAATGTAAAGACTATATATTCCCTTTAAAGTCTGTGTCTATGTCAGGGAGAAAAAAACATATGCAGTACATACATGCCCATTTGTCCATCTGTTTGTCCAGGGGTTGTAAAGTCAGAAATGTTATATAATGTTATATAATGTTATATACTATGCACTCTGTGCATTAAGATAAAAAGCCTTCTGTGTGCAGCAGCCTCCCTCAGCCCCCCTACCACTTACCTCTCTGTCCAGTGCTGTCCACAAGTGTCTAGGCCATCTGGGACTCTCCCTCCTGATTGGGAAAGACTCAGCAGCGGCACCATTGGCCTCCACTGCTTTCAATCAAAGTCAGTTAGCCAATCAGGAGAGAGTGGGGGTGGGGCCAAACCACAGCTCCGTGTCTGAATAGACACACGGAGCTGCAGCTCGGCTTGGGTGCCCCCGAAGCAAGCTGCTTGCTGTGGGGGCACTCAACAGGAGGGTGGGGCCAAAAGCACAGAAGAGGGACCCGAGAAGAGGAGGATCTGGGCTGCTCTGTGCAAATCCACTGCAACAGAGCAAGTAAGTAAAACATTAAAAAAACAGATTTTACTATCACTTTAAAGACCCTGCAAGCCCAGAAAAATAAAAGTGTAAAATACAGCGCTTAGACATAATAAAATTCCACACAGGCCCAAGAATAGAAAATCAGAATTGACAGATGCACCTACAAAAGTGCACTTAAAAACAAAGGGTGATTGAAGATATCCTCCGCCGAAATCACAACACTCCAAGCCTCTTACCCTCTGTTGTGGACCACCCAAATAAAGTGGTCAACAGCACTTAATTAAAGCATCAACCCTGATCAGGATCTCCAGAACGGTATCCTTAAATCCTCCTAACTGGAACACTCCACGAAAAGTGTCATCAAACCATTCAAACCATGCAGAATTTATATTAATACACCAGAATACTCACAAGCAATGAGGATAAAAACAGCATGTCAATTTAGACAAGTAAGAAAGTTTCCAATCAACAAAATGGCTCACTCCCGTGTTTGGCAACATCACGTGTCCAGACTCCACCCAATGAGTTTTGTCATAGAAAGACGTCATCAGCGCCCAGCACAGAAAAATGCCTATCAATCTGCCTGAAATGTACCCATCTCCTAATTTCCCACTGTGGGCTGACAGCACAGTGCCTTTTGTAGACAAAAAGTGCATAGAATGGTGTCAGCCCTGCCCAGTTGCTTTTTGATAACTGCAACATCCCTACTCCTCTCCTCATCTCCACAACATAGTGGGCATAACTTCTGTTGTCCATTATAGGAATTGGGAGGGCTAATCAGTTTCCTTGAAATAACACAGCGTAAACAGGACATGGGACAGCTCTGAATTTCTGACAGTCTCAAAGGGTATTATTTGAACTTACTACACAAATATACAGCTACCAACTGTTCCCAATAGTATATTTAACAGACCAAAAAAGAATAGAATGTCATTGTTAAGGTTTACATACACTACAAGTCAAACATGCTTTTTGACTTCATGTGGCCCTCTCACTCCTTCTTTGTCCCTTTCACACGAGGCTCGATTGGGTCTGGCTGTCAGTTTTTCAGTCACCTGACTGAGTCCTACATTCTTCTCTATGGAGCGCCGGATGTAAATGCACTTGTGACTTGTGCTACCTCCAGGTCTGATCAGATCCTGCAAAAAAAAAATCAAAAAACAGAAGGGGATCCTTTCCCCTAAGTCTGGCAGTCAGGTGTAAACAGACAGTAGGTGCCCATAGAGGAGAGCAGATGTGCCTGTGTCTGCTCTGCATAAGTAGAGGGGGTATGGACCTGTCATCCTGCCGCAGGAGATCAGTGGACAGATCCCCATGCTGGGAAAAACTGGATCCAGCCCGTGTGAAAGGGGCCTTTGTGACTTTCAATGGTTTAAGAATTTAAATGAAAAGAGGCCCCAGTTCTCCTGTTCATAAACGCTACACTTCCTAATGTAATTTTGCAGCTTAATATTTCAGGAATGTCATATGGCACCTTATTGGTATAAAATGTTATAATTGCAATTATTACTTTAATATAATAATTATTACTTTAATATATAAAATATAACAAGTATATTTTTATGTCAACCACAACTAAAATACTAAAGCAGTTTTGTGAATGTATTAATGTGTAGCATATTTTAAGCTCATTTAAATTATACTTATCCATACTTTTATTTGTGTGGGAAAACTTTAATTACTATTTTTTTAATGTATTACTAAGCCATTTTTTGTATTTGGATTTCACTCATATGTATAGTTATGTGTTCTTCTTTAAATCTCACAAAAGAAAGGAAAACATATTCTTTATTGACAACAATGGAAGTGTTATTCTTTATATATTCATTTCTTAGCTGTATTACTTTTTCATATTTTTATACGGATTATACTTTTTCTTACTTTATATTTTTGGTATTTTTCAGTAATAGACTTTTAGGGCGTTTTCTTTTTTAAATAAGGTTTATAAAAAAGATGTATTTTCCCTTTTACATTTCAAAACACAACATTCTGTAGCCTTGATGCTTGTTCTAGTTTTGCACACCGCCCAATTCTTTTTAAACTGCATAAAGAGCCCAGAGAAAAAAAACATCCATTTAAATTTTTACAGTCATATTGTACTTGCTTTTAGGTTGAGAAAATAACAATCCCTTCTGGGTGATCTATGCCAATTGCAAGAATTTTAACAAACTTTGTTGCAAATTCCTACTTTTTCTGTTCTGAAGAAATATCTGTTTTTTTTTTCATTATGTAACAGATTGTGGATGGGAGGGCTGGGTTCATTATACTCACCTGGTGCACTTTCAGTTTTATAATGAGAAAATCTGCCATGTCTTCAACCCTTTTGAAATATTTAAACTTTGGGGAGTGTCTCACCAAAGCTGAAACTCCTATTGCAGGGGATGCCTAAACTATGACCTCTGGAAAATCGCTGAGACAATCACACACACATGAATTGACATTTCTGGGGACCAATGGTATACAGAACACCTCTACATTGCTACGTTGCATTGAATGTTACAGAAAAATATAAAGGCTGCTGTTTAATTAACATTAAATTACAATATGGCTTGTCTATCAATTGTATATGCTATATCGTTTTTTAATTTTCTATATTTTCTCGACAAAGTAAAATGAATCTTGCATTTTCTCGGAAGGCCCATGTTTAATTTCTTAGTAGATTATAGAGTGGTAAACCACTACTTTACTTTACTACTTCTTAGAGACACTGCGGTTTATTCACTATAGCACCTAGTCAGCAAATGGTCACAAGCCACTAAAATTCATAGAAAATGACTAAATCTAGTCGGAAAGGTATTTATTATAGCACGCGGGGAATACACAGTTGCAGAATCAAATTCACTATAGGTCACATAAATCAGTGGCTGACTAAATCAGTAGTCGTGGTAGAAGCACGGGAATTGCACATGGAAATAACGTTTAACCGCTTGCCGCCCACCATATAGCAAAATGACAGCGGCAAAGTGGTTTCAATACCCTGACTGGGCGTCATATGACGTAGTGAGGATACTAAGTTGCTGCACGCCCCCGGGGGCGTGCATCGTGGCGATCGTTGTTGCAGTGTGTTGATCTGACACACAGCAACTACGATCTCGGTAAAGAGTCTCTGACAGAGACTCTCTACCACGTGATCAGCCATGTCCAATCACGGCTGATCACGATGTAAACAGGAAGAGTCGGTGATCGGCTGTTCCTCTACTCGCATCTGTTAGACGCGAGTAGAGGAGAGCCGATCATTGCTGCTCCTCTGACAGGGGGGGCTGTGCTGATCGATTATCAGCGCAGCCCCCCGAGGATGCCCACATTGGACCACCAGGGACGCCACTAGGATCATCAGGGATGTCACCACAAGGTATGCCACCCTAGACCACCAGTGATGCCAATCAGTGCCCACAATGGATGCCAATCAATGCCCACAATGGGCATCACTGATTGGCAGGCATTATTGTTTGGCACTGATTGGCATCCATCAGTACCATACATAATATTATATCAGTTCCACCTACCAGTGCCCAGCCGTGCCGCCTCTCAGTGCCCACCCATGCTGCCTATCTGTGCCCATCCATGCCGCCTATCCTTGCCCATCCATGCCACCTAACTGTGCCCATCTGTGCCGCATATCAGTGCCACCTATCAGTGGCCATCAGTGCCGCCTATCAGTGCCCCATCAGTGCCGCATATTAGTGCTCATCATCAGTGCCCATCAATGCCACCTCATCAGTGCCACCTCATTGGTGCCACCTCATCGGTTCCCATCAGTGCCGCCTTATCAGTGCCTGTCAGTGCAGCCCCATCAGTGCCCATCAGTGAAGGAGAAAACTTACTTATTTACAAAGTTTTGTAACTGAAACCAAATTTTCAGTCTTTTTTTATTTGTTTAGCAGAAAATAAAAAACCCAGAGGTGATTAAATACCACCAAAGGAAAGCTCTATATGTGGGAACAAAAATGATAAAAATTTAGTTTGGGTACAGCATAGCATGACCGCGCAATTGTCATTCAAAGTGCGAGAGCGCTGAAAGCTGAAACTTGGTCTTGGCAGGAAGGTGTATAAGTGCCTGGTATTGAAGTGATTAAAACTTAATCTCATAGATTAAATGGTTCCTAAACATGTTTATATTGTTCAGTCCGGAGCTCCTCCTCACAGTACCTCTTCCTCACCACAAGATGTCCTCAGTCTTCTGAGTTGAATGATGCCCAGTGTGAGTTTGCTTCCTCATGTCAGAGCTTCCAGCGAGGAGAACATTGAGCAAGCAAGTAGTGACTTCACCAAAATTAACTCCAAAATTCCAGAGACTAGAAGTCAGAGGCAGCAGTGCCTTAGATCTCAGCTTACCAATCCTTACATGTGGTGGCTGCATTTGTTCTCCTTTTTTATGCGTTCTTCCCTCTCTTTTCACCTGGTGATCTGGCTAGTAACACACCTCCTGTAATACAATGCCCCCACTCTGGATGAATGAGCATAGAGGGAACCTTTGGACAGCAGCATTGTTGGTCTGGGAGGAGGGGAGTGTTAGGTGTACTAGCAGATCTAGATACACTAACAAATTGAAGCCAAACACCAGCTCTCATATTTTAACCACTTGCCTATTGGACACTTTCATCCCCTTCCTGCCCAGGCCAATTTTCAGCTTTCAGCGCTGTCACAATTGCACAGTCATGCAGTACTGTACTCAAATGAAATTTTTATATATTTTTTTCCCACACAAATATAGCTTTTTTTTTGGTATTTAATATTTACTTTATTTAAATAAAAAAAGACCAACAATTTTGAAAAAAGGTAAAGTTTTTCTTAGTTTCTATAAAATTTTGCAAACAGGTCATTTTTCTCCTTCACTGATCTGCACTGATGAGCACTAATGGGCACTGATAGGCTATACTAATGGGCACTGATGAGGCGGAACTGATGGGCACTGATAGGCAGCACTGATGGGCACTGATGAGGCAGCACTGATGGGCACTGATAGGCGGCACTGATGCACACTAATAGGTAGCACTGAAGGGCACTGATAGGCATCACTGATAGGCGGCACTGATGGGCACTAATAGGCGGCACTGATGAGGAGTCACTGATAGGCAGCACTGATTGGCAGCACTGATGGGGACTGATAGGCAGCACTTATAGGTACTGTTGGGGCTGCACTGATTATAGGTGTAAATGTCCCCTTTCACACTTGCCAGTTAATGGCTTTCCTTGTGCTGTGACAGCGTGAGGAAAGGAATGCAGATAACTGGCAAGTGTGTTTACATCATGATCAGCTGTGATTGGGCACAGCTGATCATGTGGTAAAGGGCCGCTGTGCTTGGCCCTTTACCCCAATCTGTGATCAGCTGTGTCCTAAAGACACAGCAATCACAGAGCGCGCTGGGCGCATGTGCCTTAGCGGGCTTGTGGGGGATGCGGTTCTGGGAGGCCATCAATAGACAGCGTCCTGGAACTGGACGACCGCACTGTAGCCATCATTCGGCTATAGCGCGGTCAGCAAGTGGTTAAGCTGTTACAGAAACAGTTTTGCTCCTTTTGGGATAAACGTTTTTCATAATATTGTTAAAGCTTTTTTGTTCCTGCACAGCTACCTATGTGCTGGTAGGGTTGTCTACATACGCATACGCATGCGCATGACCTTTGTACACAAGCGCAACATGACACTTCATGCGGTGAGAGACAGTTTCTCTATGTTTCTCTGTGTATCTAACATCTTACACATCCCTTTTTTATATTTTTTATTTTTTACATATATATATATATATATATATATATATATATATATATATATATATATTGTGTATATTTCTTGGACCCCTTTCACACCGAGGGCGTTTTGCAGGCGCTATAGCGTTAAAAATAGCGTCTGCAATCCGCCCTCAAACAGCTGCTCCATTGTTTCCAGTGTGAAAGCCCACCGCTGTTCCCCACTGAAATCAATGGGGCAGCGCTGGGATACCGCCGGCAAAACGCCGCTATTGTGGCGCATTACGGGCGGTTTTAACCCTTTCTCAGCCGCTAGCGGGAGGTAAAAATGCTCCACTAGCGGCCGAAATGCACCGTAAATCCGACGGTAAAACGCCACTAAAAATAGCTGCGTTTTACCGCCGACGCTATAGGCGGCTCGGTGTGAAAGGGGTCTTATATTCTTTTTATGTTTCTACTTTGTTGTTTCAATGTTCATTACCGATTAATTATTTATGGTTTTTATAGACACTATATCCTTTACCATTTCGAAGTGTACATATGTGATTTTTATCTATCATATTAATTTGAATTCATTATATGTCTCCAGTCTGTATTGTGTTGCATATACTTGCCATGTGCTCCATACTATATATTTTTGATCTTTATTCCACCTAGAACGTTTGGACGTGGACTGGTATGGAGCTTAGAATAATGAATTATTCATCACAGGCTATGCCTCCCAACTAGCCACTCCTTCTTATGTACACATGTTGGCCTACCGGCTTATACAGACTGTGCTCTGGTTCTCAAGGCTCTGATGAAGAAGTTATCCTCGAAACGCGTCAGCCGATTTTAAACACTTGCCTTAACATGGGCATATGTTACTTTTAACTTATTTTTAACTTTTTTTGCATATTTTGTTACCTGCTTGTATGAAACATAGTATTGATATTATCTATTTGTTTGCATTCCATTACATATGAATAAATGAAACATTCTTTGATGTTAGCGGTTGATCACGCACCCTCCATCCACCCTTCTTCACATAATGTTAAAGCTGACCATTGCGAGCACCCCTGTAAGTGGTAAATGGTTTGTCTCATCACTCAACTGCTACATTTGTAGGAGGACTTGTTCTGTTGAAAAGAGTAACTGGCCAGATCACCAGGTGAAAATAAAGGAAAGAAAGTCTTAAAAAAGAAACTTAATGCAGCCACCATATCTAAGAATTGGTAAGCTGCAACAGAATAAATGTTTGCTTTTGGGTTTAATACCATTTAAAAAAAAAACAAGCATATACATACTTACTAAAAAATTGATAAAACAAAATGTTCCCTTTAAATTGAGGTTCAAGTTGTTCTTTGAATAATATATTCACTGCTTCATTAGATTATTTTTCAGTTTAATAAAAAAAAAAGGTTGGATGGGTTTTCCTAGTGCTATTAACAACCAGGGTTACAATGTTGTCAATTACAATGACCTATGCCACAAATCAGGTACTAAGTATTTAATTCCTATAAAACATTTTATATTAATTATGTAATAATCTCTATAATCATGTAATATTATTTACAGACTATTTTGGTGTAAGTGCTTAATAAAACTAATGCAATCTGTTACTGAGCTTTCCTGCTCAGTCTGACATTCGATTGATTTTGACATGTTTTGACATGCTTGACATGTATTTCCTTCCAAGTTGAAACTGGGGGGGTTGGCTTGGGTTGGGGTCTCTCTGGGAGAGGGAGGGGTACTTCATCATGCTGCTGGTAAGCAGGGACTCAGATTGGGTATCAGAATTTATATTTATATAACCATTCATTGTAATGTTGAGAGATGGCATCACCAGCAGTCTTTGGTGAACTTTCCATGGTGGCTCATTATCCAGGTTCTTTAAAAACCATCTCCTGGATTGTTATTTCATTTATATAACACAACTATTAAAGGAACCTGTCATGAGAAAAACATGGAGGCTGCCATTGCTGAGCACCTGCTAAAAATGCTTGGCTCTTTCTCTTTGGCACTTGGTCACTTACCTGGATAGTAGGTCGATATATATTTTTTTTGCCTTTCTCTAACTTTCCTGATCTGCAGAGTTGTTACAGGTCAGTAAGTTAAAAAAAGAAGGCATTGATTTAGCAAAGCTAGCCATACACGGTGCAAATTTCAGTTTATGAATATTTCTAGCGGCTGCTGAATCCGGCAGGCTGGTTGTACCCAAGTTGATCTATCTATCAACTGGGTACATTCATCCTGCCCATTAATGGTTCAAATTTCAGCCTGCTCCTGCTGAACCGACCGAGATTCGAACTGTGTATGGCTGGCCTAAGGCCTTGTTTACATGGGTGTATTTAAAGAGGAGGCCCACCTAAAAAAAATATTAAAAGCCAGCAGCTACAAATACTGCAGCTGCTGACTTTTAATAAATGGACACTTACCTGTCCCAGGGTCCAGTGATGTCGGCAGCCGAAGCTGATCAATTGCTCAGCTCTCGGCTGCTGCCGCCTCCATCCGAAGTGTTGCGGCTTCACTTCCCAGTTCCCTACTGCATATGCGCAAGTCGCGCTGCGCAATCTGGATGGTCCCTGCTGTCTCTGGGACCCGTGTGTTTCCCAGCAGACAGCGGGGGGGGGGGCAGGAAGGGGAATCTATTCCCGGAAGTGCGTGCAAATACCTGTATTATACAGGTATCTGCACCCCCTTCCCCCCTGAAAGGTGGCAAATGTGACACCGGAAGGGGGGAGGGTTCCAAAAAGGGGAGGTTCCATTTTTGTGTGGAACTCCGCTTTAAGTATATGCCTTGTGGGGACCGTGTTAACCTACCTGGTGATGCACAACCATTCAGTACATCCCTCTGCAGCCAGTTTTAATTGTTTTAATTGGAGCTCAGCAGCTGCATGGACACAGCTGTTGCTCACAATTTGACAGCTATGAGGGTGTGGGTCTCTGATGGCAGACAGTGTGCATTCAGGAAGCTGCACTTGCAGCCACACAGCTGTTAAATTGGGAGAAGCGGCTGTATCCATGAAGCTGCTGAGTCCCAATTGACATGAATGGGACTGCCATGCATGGAACATATGTGCATCCCCATGAGGGCAAACGCGGTCCTCGCACTGCATATGCTCCATGACTTTTCCATCAAAATCAACAATGCAACCATCAGTCCCTCCCCTCAAGCCAGGGTACTAGGTGTAATCCTAGACTCTGACTTGTCCTTTCAGCCTCAAATCCAATCGTTGTCAAAAGTTTGTAGAATTCACCTCCGTAACATCTCTAAAATTCACCCCTTTTTAACAAATGAAACCACCAAGCTCCTCATTCACTCCCTTGTTATCTCTCGCCTTGACTATTGCAACTTCCTTCTCATTGGCTTACCTCTCCATAGGCTATCCCCTCTTCAGTCTATCTTGAATGCTGTTGCCAGACTTATCCACCTTACCAACCGCTCAGTGTCTGCCAACCCTCTCCTCCAATCCCTACACTGGCTCCCAATCACCCAGCGAATTAAATTCAAAATACTAACCACAACATACAAAGCCATTCACAACTCTGCCCCGAGCTACATCACTAATCTTGTCTCCAAATGTCACCCAAATCGTCCTCTCCGCTCCTCTCAAGACCTCCTGCTTTCAAGCTCTCTCATCTCCTCCTCCCATGCTCGTCTCCAGGATTTCTCCAGAGCCTCTCCCATCCCCTGGAACTCGCTACCTCCATCTATCCGGCTATCCCCTACTCTTGCTACCTTCAGGCGATCCCTGAAAACTCATCTCTTCAGGAAAGCCTATCACGTCTCCAACTAATCTCCTACCACTTCCACCAGCTCATTCCCCACAGTTACAACCTTTTGTACCACCTGCCCCACCCTATTAGATTGTAAGCTCTTCTGAGCAGGGCCCTCTTAATTCTCTTGTATTTTATTGTATTATAACTGTATTGTCTCCCTTTTATATTGCAAAGCGCTGCGTAAACTGTTGGCGCTATATAAATCCTGAATAATAATAATAATATGCTCAAGTACACCTGTGTGAATGAGGCCTAAAGGAGTAGAAGTGGTACACCTAAAGTGAATGTTTACCTACAATAGTAAATAAGGCGATAAATCTCCAACCACTCATATGCAAGCAATAATGCTGTCTTTTTCATTTTCCTTGCACGCAATTGGATAACCAAAGGGAACGCAGCTTTACCTTATTTCTATAGTAAAACAAACCCAGCAGGCCAGTATAACAGCCTGGCAACCAACATTTTCAGAAGGAGGTCAACAATGAGGACAAGAACATAAGAATTATTCTCAAATGACAGGTTGACTTTAAAGTACACGTGCCAAAATTATAATGTAGGCTTTTAATGCTGACCTCTTCTTATGAGAATGTTATTTGCCTGACTATCATGCAAATGCATTGGCTTCAATGTTTTCTAAATCACTAACTAAGGACAGTATAGGAATAATGACAGTTTTCTGACATTCAGTTCAGCATGCTTGTTCTAACATTGTGATTTCACAGTAGTGAAGGTGGACACAGCCAAGCACCTAGCATGTTTTAACGCAGACCAGCAATAATAGCCCACATACTTCTATAGGGATGAATGAAATAGAGAGCTTTAATTTCCACAAAATGTTGGTAAAATTCAAGATATATTTTAGTGAAATGTCACCATTTTCGCAAAATGCTTTAGAGCCTAAATTCGGTTGAATTTAAGGTGTTTTTTTTTTTTTTTTGGTACAATTGGTTTTAAATGGTTCCTTACAATTACAAAGGCCCATTTAAACTATACTGAATTTGTTCTTTTGCAAAACAACCCCTCAATAGCTTCATTTTATGTTTTATTCAAAGAAAGAAAAAGAAAGAAATCAAAACATTTAAGCAGTAGAACACAATTAACAATCAAATATATAAAATGGAAAAAAAAAATGAATTCAACAAACGCACTAACTGCACTATCCCTCCAAAAAATACACTTTTAAATTAAAAAAAATATAAAACATTTATGTCTTCTTTTCAATAAAAAAGTTTGAACAAAAAAATATAGAATATTAATTTTTTTAAAGTAAATTTCCATTAGGCAACTCATTATTTGACTATTTTGACAATTGACTGAAATTACTCTGCTCATCCCTACTCATAATAGGTGCCTATGATACTTCCATGTAAGTGATGTCAATAAACAACATGTACCCATGTCAGAATGTGCCGTTCATCCAGTCTGATCAGTATGACTGTGTCTCTCTCTAATGCAGTGTTTCTCAACCTTTTTTAAGACAAGGCACCCTTTAAAATTCTGCACAATCTCAAGGCAGCAATTCTAAAATTTAAAAATGAAACTAATAGTTTTTACATAATGTAGTGGCCTATACACATGTAAGACACCCAGTATTGGAGGTGATTTATTTTTTACAAAGCAATATACTTTGCTGGTGCACTGGTACTGAGTTGTAACCCAGTGTTTATCTCCCTCATTCAGCCAATGTGACCCCAGTGCTGATGGAGAGGAGTAGGGGAGGGTCAAACAAGGACATGCCCAGGTGCTTGATGTCCTGCTTATCAACCTACAATGTCATTGGTTTTGCACGGTGCCCAAGGTTGTAATGCTAAACAATGAAAACCCATGGCTTTGTCTAATAAAAAAGACAGACTTGATCCACCCATCAGCTTGTTGACAATTTTTGGGCAACTTGGGGAAATTTTTAGGCCAAGGCCCCCCTGAAGAACCCAGAAGGCACCCAGAGCTCTACTGGACTGAAGCTCTACCCCCCTACTGTTGCAGAACCTGCCAACTGCAAAAGTCAAAACCCCACAACATGCAGACAAAGGTTTAACCTATAAGTACAATCCTGTCATACCGAGCCTAATTTTACAGGGCAATTGATCCAGATTTATCTTTCCTTCCATCACCGTATGCTACAAATTGAGGAGAATATATCAAAACTGGAGCAAACAGAATCTGGAGCAGCTGTTCATGACAACCAGTCAGCTTTCATTTTCAGTTGAAGACGATTGGTTGCCACGCACAACTGCTCCAGATTTTGTCTGTGCCAGTTTTGATAAATTCCTCCCATTGTTCCGGTCAGTTAACATTCTTTCGTCACCCGTAAACTTAGCCAGCTTGTATGCATCTCTCAGTCTGCAATATTTGCAAAATGCCTTTATTCTCTGTGCTAATGTAGTCTTACGGGTCCTGAAGAAATCCTGTAATGTATAGTAAGGTGCACATTATTCCAAGCATTATTAATTTATATATGCAGGACTGACCACATTCTCATCAGAAAGCATAGATACTTTTAGCTAAGCAAAGTATATTATTATTTCTAAGCTGCTAGCATACAATTTAACAATGCTTATATATTTTTTTCTTTCAGTTTCCAGGCTGATACCTTCCACCTTCTTTTCTAATAATCTCGGTGGTGTTGGGTTAGGGGGCAGATTTTATCCTTTGTAACCAAATTTGCATCCAAACCAGACAGGTAAAATGTTGGCTCCCAGCAGGGCAGCTTGCAGTTACAATTAAACGTGTTGCTTCTTACATGGTTAACGCTAAGGGAACGTGCAAAAATAAAGGACAGCTTCAATCCACACGGCAAAACAGGGAACAGATAAATTAGCTTGTGCTCATTAGTAATCAAACAAGGGTTGTGAATGTTAACCCCGCACAGCTGACATCTGCTGTGAATTTGTTAGCTGATATTGCTAGAGAGAGCCTTATGTGGTCTCAGCAGGCAGCAAGTGGAAGCAGCTGTAATCAGCCTTGCACCCTCTATCGTCTCAACGTATATGAAAAGAAGAATGTACCCCCTCTGCTCCTCACTAACACTAACATGTTTGGCTCAGTCTTTCACTTTGTATCTGATACTTAGTATACGTTCATTAATTAATCTGAGTCAACATAGGTTGGTCATGAGTTTTCAAAGAAGCAGCCAAAACCAAAACTCCAAGTCAACTCCATCCAAAACTTTTTATTTTTTTTGGCAAAGCCTCCTAGGAGAAGAAGTAATGAAAAATCTTCTCAGTTGGGTCACAGACAAAAGCATATTTTTGGTAGAGTAAAATACGTAGATAGTGTGGCACCCCCACCCTATCATCAAGCTGTATTCTGCAAGAACCTTTTAATTTTTGCAAATAATTACAGTTAATCTTAAGCCTGAATCGTGCAACATTGGAGGGGGACTTTCACACTGCGCCCGCTGAACTTTGACTGCAGTGTGGGTGCAGTGTACCTGCGGTTTTGGTGTGGGTTACCTGAGCTTTATCATAGACTTCTATTATGTCCCGCGGTTTTGGTGTGCACCAAAATGGCACATAATAGAAGTTTATGGGAAAGTGCAGCTAACCTGCACCAAAACTGTAGGTGCATTACGCAAAGCATGGCAGCTCCGTTTGAAGTCGCCCTAAAACAAACATTTTTGAAAAATATCTGCCTTAGGGACAGTAATTACAATCAAGGCAAAGTGTCCCTTGTGCTGTCGGTGGCAGATTTACTTGCAGAGCTGAGGGACCTGTTATATGCACTCATTAAGATTGCCTACTATACCCACCCCTTAACTCCTCCTCTATTCCTCCAAGCCATACTATAGCTTCCATGAATAAAAAGTGTTCTACGAATGGAGGATGGATGGATAACACTTATAGGGCGTACACACGGTCGGACTTTGTTCGGACATTCCGACAACAAAATCCTAGGATTTTTTCCAACGGATGTTAGCTCAAATTTTTTTTGTCTACACACGGTCGCACAAAGTTGTCGGAATTTCCGATCGCCAACCACGCGGTCACGTACACCACGTACGACGAGACTAGAAAAGGCCGGTTCAGAACCAAGTGCGGCACCCTTTGGGCTCCTTTTGCTAATCTCGTGTTAGTAAAAGTTTGGTGAGAGGCGATTTGCGCTTTTTCAGACTCGTGGCTTTCAGATCGTTTTCTGCCGTTCAGTTTGTGCTTGTGGGTTTGTATCTGCTCTTCAGTGCGTGCAGTCAGTTTGTATCGGAGTTTTCTGTGCGATCTTGCCCGCTCGTTGCTGTTTTTCAGGTCGCTCTTCACAGGTCTTGCTGTTCTTCAGTGCGTTCTGTTACTTCGTTCTGAGCAGCCGACCGTTTTCTAGCCATGTTTCGTATGCGTACTCCTCGTAGAGTTCGTGCTGTGCGGGGGCTTGGTGTTGGGGTCCTGACCTTGACACAAGTCCAGTCCATGAACAGGGTGGGAAGGAGTTCATGGACCAAGAATTGGTTGCTCCAGCGTGACCAGTTCTCTCATATGCCTTTGCTCCGTGAGATCCGTGAGAATAATGGCAAGCCATCACTCCGGAGCAGAGGTTGGTCGCTACCCTGTGGTATTTGGCGACAGGGAGAAGTCTGCAGGACTTGAAGTTCTCGACAGGCATCTCCCCCCAGGCTCTGGGTATCATAATCCCAGAGACCTGTTCTGCCATCATCCAGGTCCTGCAGAAGGAGTATATGAAGGTAAGATTATCCTTTTATATCACATTTTATTGTATTGAATGTTTGCTAATATATTGTATTTCTTTCCTCATTCCCTAATTACCATGCTTGTAATATGCTGTGAATGTCCCCTTTGTTCTCATGCATGCTGGATTTTTATGTAATTATTATTTTAGGTCCTTCATACATATTTGCCCTTCACTAACCTCCCCAGCATGGTGTCTCCTGGCACTATATTCACCTCATGTAGTCACTTAACAATGTATTTTATCAGCTCCATAGCAGTGCTTTACCCCAAACACCCCCTAAAATGTTTGGAAATGTTATTTTTGATTTAAATTCAGGCAGAGTGGCAGAGGCTTTTTTTGTGGTGTCCCCAAATAATTTTTAGTAACCCTCCCTCCCCCAACTGCTAAGTCAGCTGATCCCAATTCTCTATGTATCCTCAATCATCTATCTGCTGACTTTGCCAAACCCATACACACTATACCCATCTCTTTTGTGGTCAGATTTATGGATGAATTCCCCAAAGCATGTAGTGCAAGGGCCTGCCTGTATACTTTCCAATGGTACTGTTTAAAGTTTTTGTATCCTATTATTATCTTGATAGGTAATAGCAGAATGTCCAAATGTCCTCAAATGTGTACAGTGTGTATTTATATCTTTGTATTCAGACACTTCTTACCTGTCCAGTGGTCTGCCAATAGTGTAACTAAGGAGGGGCTGTTCAAAGTAATACCCATTATTTAGGCATTCATCTCTCAATGAAGTGAAGAGGGTTATCTGTCCAAGATTTACACACACCCCCTATAATGTTAGAAATGGCCCATGAGAGGGGGGGAGGGGAATATGATAGGTGTACCTTATACTTTGGCGTTGTTAAATTCCCCTTAGTAAATGCTATCTGGAGGTTGCCCCATAATGTTTGTGTATAATCTGCTTGCCATGTTTCAGAGTAAAAATAGTAATGTTTATTGTTTTTTCATCAACAGTTTCCTTCCACGCCACAGGAATGGCAGACTGTGGCCTCCCACTTTGCCGAGCGGTGGGACTTTCCTAACTGCGGAGGGGCAATTGATGGGAAACACGTCCACATCGTCCCACCACCCAACTCGGGGTCGTACTATTATAATTACAAGGGGTTTAATAGTATAGTGATGTTGGTGGTGGTGTCGGCTGATTACGACTTCTTGTATGTGGACGTGGGGAAGAATGGCCGGATGTCCGATGGTGGAGTCATCGCCCAGAGGGAGTTCTACAGGCGTCTCCAGAATGGCAGCTTGGACTTGCCAGCTCCAGAGGACAATGTGGAAGGACTCCCATTTGTGTACGTTGCTGATGAAGCGTTTGCACTGGGGGACCACCTGATGCGGCCATTCCCAATGAGGACCCTCACCCCGGAACAGAGGGTTTTTAATTACCGGCTGGCCAGAGCCGAAGACTGGTGGAGAACACATTTGGAATCCTGGCCAGCCAGTTCCGACTATTTCTGACACCCATCCATATGGCGCAGTATAAACTGAACCATATTATACTGGCGTGCTGTGTTCTCCATAACTTTTTAAGGAAACATTCGTCCAACTATGCTGGCTCAGTTGGGCCTGAGGCCGGAATCCTACATCAAACCACACTGACGGCGCTTGAAAGTGGCCGTCCTGGCTTGCCCTCCCTGAGTGCCCGTGATGTCCGGTTACGCTACCTGGAGTTCTTTGCGGGTAGGGGGGCTATCAATATGCCAGCAAATCTGTGAAGCCTTTTTATAATAAAAAAAAAGAAATTCTTGGTGGACATTTACTGCTTGTGTTTGTTTTAGCTGACCCTGACAGAAATGTGTTGAGTTCAGAAAATGTCGTGATTGTGTAACCTTATACAAAGCACTGTTGGCTGTTATTTCCTAAATGCAAAAACACATTTCACTACAAGTGCACTTGCAACTGCACTGAAACTGCATTTGTAGTGCCAAGAGGATTTGCCCTTAGGAAATAACACCCATTTTTGCAGAAAACAGCAATTACATCACCCCAAAAGTGTTGTAGTGTTGAGACAATAATCCACACATTCTTGAGTAAGCCACTTTTTTATACCTGCACAATCACATGTGCATTTACCAAAGGTTTTTAAAACAAACCAACATGTTTGTTGTATAACAATTTTTGCAGTAGCATTATCAAAAATCAAAATGTCCATTTCAGATAAAACAGGCCTGTGTAAAACCAACAAGAAAGTAAAAAAACTTGAACTTACAAAGTTCACATTAGGTAAAACCTGAAGGCTATATCAGACATCAGTATTTAGGAACTGGGTTTGATATAGCGTTCAGATGGGGGGAAATCACCCCTGGAAAAGCCAAATTTGGAAGATGCACACCAATTTACGAATGTCAACATGTGCTATCTGCCATCAGGGGGGATCAAGGGACGTGTTTTGGGGGAGCAAGCCCTTCCTCAACGCTACTTTATAATTGAGGAAGGGGTTGCACCCCCAAAACGTGTCCATTGATCTCCCGTGATGGCAGATAGCACATGTTGGCACACTGTGTGCATCCTCCAAATTTGGCTTTTCAAAACATTGCAAAAAAATTTAAAAGATTGGACCACAATCCAAAAAGTGATTTTGTGGGATTTTAAATTCGCCCCAAAACATCAATGATGTTATTATTTTTTTTAATAACATCATTGATTTTTTGCTGTATGTTTTGCAGTTCGACATTACACCCCATGATCTCCCCGATCAGGATCTGGGCACTTTCTGATGTGAAACGTTCTGGATCCACAACATCACGATCACCTAAAAAGAGAGAAACAAAACAAAAACAGGTCTCAAAAATCTGCCACCATCCATCTCGTTTACCTGAGCCTGTGGTCGCAGACACTCACCTATTGTGGTGCCAATCTCCACCACATCTTCTTCTTCCTCCTGCACTTCTTGGGTTGGTGGTATTTCACCTTCTTCCAGAGGTGGGGGGTCTCTGGTCTCCTCAGATGAGGGGTGTCCTCCGAGTCTATTCTCCCCTATGTAAAACAAAAATGGTATAATTAGAACACAGATATTTGATGGCAGAACTAGAAATAGGAAACATTGCTTGGAAGTGGGGTACAATTGTCTATTTTAGCCGAGTTCCAAGATGTATTTTTTTTATTGGCCTTTGTCAAGCTGCAATACTTTACCTGTTTAGTACAAGCTTCACAGATGGAGACCCCCCTATAGTATACACTGGAGCATCTGTGTGGCCCCCTAATAAAAATGGTGTTCTGGTGTCCCACACTAGTGCTCCAGTGTCCAGATGTGAAAACAGCTGCTCAGTGTCCTCTCCTTACACAGAATCTAGTTGGCATTTCATTCTAGTAACAAACCCATCTACACAAACAAATATTTGGCATCCAAGTAGGTCCAAAAAAAATGTGGGAAAATGCATATGGCCTAAACAATGGTGTTTTAGAGGCCGAAAGAAAAATGTTTGATACGAACGAATAATGGGCCCATGAACATTAAAGTTGCCCTTTTAAACTGCACAATTAAGAAAAGCATATGGAGCAGCACGAACGCAATAAAGACAGAAAGAATAGGACAACTACTTACTTTTTTGCAGCACTCTCCGGATCTTTCGGTACTGCTCTGGCTCTCTTAACTTCAGGTCCGACCACCGCTTCCTGAGCTGATCTTTCGATCTTCATACCCCGAAATTCTTGTGAAGGCTTTTGACCACTTTCTCCATGATCTTTGCCTTTCTGATGTTGGGGTTGGGGTAAGGCCCATACTTTCCGTCATAGTCGGACTTCTTCATGATGTCGACCATCTCCAACATCTCCCCAAAGGACATATTTGTGGCCTTAAAACGTCTCCTTCTGGATCGGGACGTGTCCGGATCCGGGCTTTCCTCCTCCTCCTCCTCGTTGCTATAATTAGCACACACCTGCTCTAACTCCACCATGTGCTCTTCACCCACTGCGCCGAACGAAAAGGGGCGGGGAATAGACTAGAAAGAACGTCAGGGGCGGGCGGAGTTACACGCATGCGCAGTGTGTATAAAGCATAACACGCGTGCCTATTACGTACGATCTGTGAGCGGAGGAAGGAGCATTGGACGCGCCGATCGTAAGAACGAAGGTAAGAGACAAACTTGTGCCTATACTGCTTCTACATTGAAGCCTATATTGTAACAAGATTAGGAGAGTTTTGTCTGACATTAGGCTTTGTCTTGTGTTGTGTCTTGCAGTGAACATGGATATCTTAGTGAAAGACAATGACTTCATGTCAGTATTCATAGATATCTTAAGGGAGCTGCCCTGTCTGTGGGAGATTAACCACCCCCATTTCAAGAACCAAGCAAAGAGGAAGGCAGCACTGGTGCAATTGTGTGAAATTGTGAAGAAGGTGATCCCCATGGCAGACATCACCTATTTAAAGATCTTAATTGGTGGCCTGAGGGGTACATATCTAAGGGAGCGCAAGAAAGTCCTGGATTCACAGAGATCCGGAGCAGCAGATGACATCTATGTCCCCAGGATGTGGTACTACGACAGGCTGCATTTTCTGGCAGGCCAGACTGAACCCAGGTCATCCCTCTCCAGTCTTCCTTCCACGCTTCCTTCCCCCCGGCTGAAGCTTCTGACGCCCAACCTGGGCCTTCCAGGCAACATGTGGAGGAGCCCAGATTGAGCCAGGTATAGCATTCCTCTAAATATTTCTGCTTGTCCAATCAATGATGTTAACTAGATGTTAGTTTGGAGTACTAATTTAGGATTGTGATTGATGAAGCAACAACTAAAACCATGTCCCTTTTTCATACACAGGGAAGTCTCAGCCAGGAGGTGGCCAGGCCGAGACGGCTGGCTGATCTGCAGGTCCCTCCACCCCCCCCTGAAAAGAGAAAGTGGCAGTAGGAGGAGTGCCCTAGAGGAGGCTACCGGAGGACTCTTTTGGAGGGCTACAGAGGTCCTGGGAGCACCACAGACCGTGGAGGAGGACATTGCTGCCGTCATTGCCTATAAAATGCAGAGGATGGAGGAGGGCCAACAAGTCTTGTGTGAGGCGCTCATATTGGAGGCTCTTAACAAAGGTATGAGGGGCCAAATGACAGCTCAGACACACCTTTGCGATGGTCCTCCTCCTCCTCCTGCAGGTCCTCCTCCTCGTCCTCCCTCTCCTTCAGGTCCTCACAGTCCTCCTCCAGGTCCTACTCCTCCTCCTGCCACATCTCCAACTGCACAGCCACAGCCCGGAATGAAGCGTGAAAGGAAGACCAGAAAGTGAGGACCCTGGATCCAGTCTGGTCGGCCAAAAAATGCAGCCTCTTGTGGTACCACAGCCTGGGGACACACATGTCATCTGCTGCTATCCAGATCTCTGCGAATTCTGGACCAGACTGCCCTCCCTTACATATGGACTCCTCAGGCCACCAATTTTGATGTTCAAGAATTGATGTCTGCCGTGGGGGTCCCAGGCTTCGCTAATTTCTCATGTTGAGCCAGTGTTGCCTTCCTCTTTGTTTGGTTCTGAGCCCTTAATAAAGGATTTTTGTTTTGAATTATACTCTCCTATGTGTTTTACTTCAAAAAGGACAGTTTTTTTGTGAGGATTCAGGTACATTTCAAATATACAATGTGAAATGAACAAGGGACACCAACACCAAACAATCTCCTTGAGATTAAATAATAAAAGATATCAATGGTGTTGGGGTAACTTCACACACAAAACAAACACAAAAATATTCTGTATTAAAAATAAAAATAACATTGAACAAAGATCAGCCTTTGAAAAAATCCAAACATTAAATTAAAAAAAAGGCTTAAAATCCCCAAAAAAATTAAATAAAAAAAAAAAAATTCTGTCAGATGTGACAACTAATAACAATATATTCAGGGAATCCAAATAAAAAAACAAAAATAAAACTTTGTGAGAAGTGTGTGTGAATATGAGCAGCAAAACTACTTAATTCTTGTCACATTATAAAGAAGAAGAGAGTGCGCTGTATTAAACCATTTTTAACATTGCAACGTGACGAAAGTGCTGTATCCATTGTGAACGCTAAGTTTACCAGAACGAGCTGTTCCGTCTTGGAATTTCTTCTGAGCATGCGTGGCACTTTGTGCGTCGGAACAGGCCACACACGGTCGGAATTGACGCGATCGGATTTTGTTGTTGGAAAATTTTATCTCCTGCTCTCCAACTTTGTGTGTCGGAAAATCCGATGGAAAATGTCCGATGGAGCCTACACACGGTCGGAATTTCCGACAACATGCTCCGATCGGACATTTTCAATCGGAAAATCTGACCGTGTGTACGGGGCATTACAATGTGAAGTGTCCCTTGTGTTGATTTAAAAAAAAAATTAAGTAAACTTAGGCTTTAGGTCCGTATCAACAGTCCAATACCTAGGTCTCTACTAGCTCTTGAGGCTCTCATATTGGATTGCTAAATGGGGGAAATGTCTCTTGGGTCCCACAGGGAATTACTGCATGTGGACAATACCCATGGGAGGAGTTTATCATGGATTATAGGAAACCTTTAGTTGCTGAAAGCCACCCAAAACTCAGTTATAACTTTGGTTAGGTTTGACTTTAATTACCTTACATTACCGATGGTACATACCATAATAACGCAGAGCTTCAGAAATGTATAATATATTTTTATTGACATTTTTAAATATTACAACTTTCATACCAGGTTGAAAATGTAACTGAAATAATATAAAGAATGGAGGAATCCTTGGTGCGTTAATATATGAATGGATTATGATGGATGGTATCTATCATCAGCAAGAATTGCTTCTACTTGAACATGAAATATATTTTTTATTTAGAGCAGTGACTGGTGTTTCCTATATGCAAGTGACAATAGTGATCAAAACAGTGATACAAATTATTGGATAGTGGGGCAAGCAATATACAATGTGACTTTGACAAACGAACTCATACTGTATCATTTTCAGAGCTCGCTCAGGTCAATCTATCCCACGTATTGGTTCTAGAACAGGCTGCATAGTGTAGAGAATTTGAGAAAGGAACAAACAGAGGTACATAAAAACAAAACATACAATGTAACACTACAAGTGATTTTGCAAAATGTGAATTTTTATCAGTCTCCTGTTTTTCTAAAGCAATGTAAGTGAAATGTTGCTGCTGCAACTAGGGATAAGCGAAAATTGAGAATCTAAATCTGAACCCCACTGAAGTCTATGGGGGGCAAATCTTGAAAATCAATCCAATCAAAGCTATTTTTAACATGCAAGGGGATGTCAAAAAAGGGCACAGGGAACTAAACTGCCATTGGATACATGTACCAATGCAAAAAATAAATAAAAGAACTTAATATTGTACACCAGGGGAGGGTCCATCTTTTAATATAACTTCCAGGGGGACATGGGAAGACCAACAATCCTTTAAATGACATGCTTGGGAGGTGCATTTAAGCTGTATGTAAGATTCTCACAAACAGCGTCGGCAACACTGTGTGGACGGCTTACATGTGTTTAGTAATTGATTTTTGTTATTGTAACATTATTGCTTGGTCTAAATACAACAACAGGACCCCAATCTCATTCATTACAACTTGATAAAAAGGCTTTTCCAGCAAATCATGTACCTGTACATCAATGGCTTCAAGTGGTCATACCAGAGAGAAGCCTGCAGCTGCAGGCATCACCCCAGTACAATTTTTAAAGCAGACGGTCAGCCTTTTTGTAATGACATCTGATGCAGTTAAGCAGCGGCTCACCTGTTATTACAAACAGCAGGAGGGGACGACCCCCCCTCTCCCACAGCCTTCCGCCGCTCACCCGGGCTCTCCTGTCCCACCGGGAGACCCGAGCCACAAGCCGGCCCCAGCTGGCCGGGGACCCGAATAAAGCTGGAATTGGCTTTGATCGGGTCTCAGATCAAGTAACCTGGAAGCAACGTCACGACGTGACTTCCGGTTTACTTGTCTGCCAACGGTGCCATTTTTCAAAAATCTAAAGTATTCTAAGGCGCCAATGTTGGCGTTTTGAATACTTTCAAGTGCAGAGGAGCAGTTTGGGGTCTTATAGACCCCAGATCCCTCACCAAAGAGTACTTGTCACTGCTTATTACTGTCATAAGGGATGTTTAAATCCCTTGTGACAGCAATAAAAATGATAAAAAATGTGTTTAAGGGACAATGTAAAAAAAAAAAAAAAAATGAATAAAATAAATAATATATATATATTTTTTTTAAGCGCCCCATCCCTCCGCAAAAGCAAACGCATACATAAGTTGTGTCCGCAAATGTAAACAGTGTTCAAACCACACATGTGAGGTATCGCCACAATCGTTAGAGCGAGAGCAATAATTCTTTTGAAAGACCTCCTCTGTAAGTAAGTACCGTAGTTTGTCGCAATTCCACGAGCGTGCGCAATTTTAAAGTGTGACACGTTAGGTATCTATTTACTCGGTGTAACATCATAGGAAAAAAATTGGGCTAACTTTACTGTTTTATTTTTTTTTTTAATTCATTGAAGTGTTTTTTTTTCAAAAAAATTGTGTTTAAAAGACCGCTGTGCAAATATAGTGTGACATAAAATATTGCAATGTCTGCCATTTTATTTTCTAGGGTCTCTGCTAATATATATATATATATATATATATATATATATATATATATATATATATATATATATATATATATATATATATATATATATATATATATATATATATATATATATATATATATATATATATGGATATATATATATATATATATATATATATATATATGGGGGTTCTAAGTAATTTTCTAGCAAAAAATACTGATTTTAAATTGTAAGCAACACATGTCAGAAAAAGGCCTGGTCTTCAAGTGGTTAAGACAGTTTTGACAGCGACACCTGATTTTTTTTTTTTATACAGGGACAGTAGGTCATAACTGAATGCTGGAAGTAGCAGCCACAACAGACCTAAAAGCTATAGAAAAGTTTACTCCTAAAAATAAAGCTAAAGCCCTCAACTACACACAAATTGGACAGTGGCGCAGCAGTTTAAAAGTATTATTTGTGAGCATCTCTTTGTTTTGATTATGATCACAATACACCCTGTTACTGAGGGGGGAGGGGAGGAAGGGAGGGGGATCACTGGCTCATTTCAACTTGATCTATTGAGCTTTGTAAACAACAGATTTTTATCACCATACAGATAAGAATAGCCAGTAAAACCAGCATAAAAGAAGTCTGACGATCCACCTGCTGACTGAAAATGAAAATATTTATTTTTGACTACAAAAAACATATTTAAAATTCTTATTTTACTTTTTAGTAACCTTGACCATAATGTAGAATCAAAAACAAAACTATAACATTTGCTAGGGAGCAATATATTTTATGTGCAATCTGTTCCAAATTTTTTACTTTTGGATTTACAGTATAAACCCTAAAAAATATATGATCATGAGTGTTCATTAAAATTCATGCTGCCATACCTATTGCAGATATTCCCACAGTCGGCTAAGGCAATTTTGTAAAACATCGGTCACTGTGCACACGGACATATTTGAGCTGGGTTCCCCTCCTGGAACAAGATATGGCATCCTTTAATTCACAATTCTAGGCAAATTCTAGGAAAGAATATGGAAGACATCTGGGCATTTGGCAAGGTTGAAAATGTTGTGATAAGCTGAACAGTGGTAAAAGTGGGTAGCTATGTGCAGCTTCAGGCATTGTATGATCCCCTGCATGGCAGACTGTTGGAGCAATAGAGCATGAGTTGTCTTGCCACAATAGTTCCAACAGTTGACCCAGATTTTGTTCCGCACACTAAAAGGAAATGGACTTCTCACAGATAAATGCAACAAACCAAAAAAACGAATGGCTTTTCTAATCTCCCTCCATCCTACTACTGAAAAATGGCTTTATTTGTATTTATGTCACCATTATAAAACTTGTGAAAACAAGAAGGAAAAAAACGATGGTATGCATTACTGCAAGCTAATAACATACTGTATTGGGAATCAGAAATATCTAAAGTATTTAAAGTGGTCCTAAAGCCTCAAGGTTTTTTTTTTTTACCTTAATGCATTCTATGCATTAAAGTGAAAAATATTCTGTGATGCAGGATCCCTGAGCCCCCCAATATACTTTTCTGAGCCGATCTTGATCCAGCGTCGCGCACGAAAAAGTCAGCTGCAGGTCCGATGGAGCCCACACACGGTCAGATTGTCCGCCGGATTCGGTCTGTCGGACCAGTCCGGTCGAAAAGTCCGCCCGTGTGTACGCGGCATTAGTAGTTCCACAGAGAGACATTAAAGTTCTGTTTCTTTAAAGTAAGTCAGTCACCAGGGAAGCACGGGGCTATCACTTGTGGCCTCCATTTGAAAATGCTAGTTGCCTGGCTGTCCCTTGCCTCAGTAGTTCATACGTCACTGACCAGGGACAAGTATGCAGCCAGTGAATTGAGTGTGAAGTGTCAACTGTATAATGGATCTGAGCTGATGAAGTAGAATTTTGTAATTTATTTAAAGAGGAGGTCCGCTGAAAAAAAAATATTAAAAGCCAGCAGCTACAAATACTGCAGCTGCTGACTTTTAATATATGGACACTTACCTGTCCAGGGAGCCTGCAATGTCGGAAGCCGATCCGTCCTTCGGCTCTCGGCTGCTGCCGCCGCCATCCTCAGTAAGGGAATAAGGAAGTGAAGCCGTGCGGCTTCACTTCCTGGTTCCCTACTGCGCATGCACGAGTCGCGCTGCGCATCCTCTCAGGTCCCTGCTGTAGTCTGTGTCTCACAGTATACAGCGGGGGAGGACGGGGTAGGCGGCGGAAGTGGCGTAGGTCACCGCAATCACCGTGGTGATCTATGCCAGGAAGTGGGAGCAAATACCTGTATTAGACAGGTATCTGCTCCCTCCTCCCTCCTGAAAGGTGCCAAATGTGACACCGGAGGGGGGGGGGGAATCCAAAAAGTAGAAGTTCCATTTTTGGGTGGAACTCCACTTTAAATAGCACATACATACACTATATTACCAAAAGTATTTGGACATCTGCCTTTACACGTACATGGAATTTAATAGCATCCCAATCTAATGCCCCGTACACACGAGTGGATTTTCCGTCGGAAAAAACTTGGATGGTTTTAGCGACGGAAATTTGCTCAAGCTTGCCTTGCATACACACGGTCACACAAAAGTTCTCTGAACTTTCAACCATCAAGAACGCGGTGACGTACAACACGCTTCGGAGCATGCGTTGAATTGTTTCTGAGCATGCATAGGAATTTTGTGCGTCGGAATTTGTACAGACGATCGCATTTTCGGATAGGAACTTTTTCCGACCGAAAAACTGAGAACCTGCTCTCAATCTTTTGCTGGCGGGAATTCCGTCAGTAAAAGTCCGATGGAGCATACACATGGTCGCATTTTCTGACCAAAAGCTCTCATCTGTCTTTTGCTGGCTGAATTTCCGATCGTGTGTACGAGGCATTAGTCCGTAGGGTTCAATATTGAGTTGGCTCACCCTTTGCAACTTTAACAGCTTCAACTCTTCTGGGAAGTCTTGCAGTCTCTGCTCTAATTCATCCCTGCTGTGTTCTATCGGGTTGAGGTCAGGACTCTGTGCAGGCCAGTCAAGTTCTTCCACCCCAAACTCGCTAATCTATATCTTTATGGGCCTTATTTGTGCACTGGTGCAAAGTCATGTTGGAACAGGAAGGGGCCATCCCCAAACTGCTCCTACAAAGCTGGGAGCATGAAATTGTCCAAAATGTCTTGGTATGCTGACACCTTAAGAGTTCCCTTCACTGGACCTAAGGGGCCAAGCCCAACCCCTGAAAAACAACCCCCTACCATAATCCCCCCTCCACCAAATGATTTGGACCAGTGCAAAAAGCAAGGTCCATAAAGACAAGGATGAGCGAGTTTGGGGTGGAGAAACTAGACTGGCCTGCACAGAGTTCTGACCTCAACCTGAAAGAACAGCTTTGGGATAAATTAGAGACTGCAAGCCAGGCCTTCTTGTCCAACATCAGTGCCTGACCTTACAAATGCTTTTCTGGAACAATGGTCAAAAATTCCCATAGGCAAACTCCTAAACCTTGTGGACAGCCTTCCCAAAAGAGTTGAAGCTGCTATAGCTGCAAAGAGTGGGCCAACGCAATTTTGAACCCTACGGATTAGGACCGGGATGCCATTTCATGTTCAAATTTATGTGTGTGTAAAGTCAGGTGTCCCAATACTTTTGGTAATATAGTTTACATACTCACCTCCATGCCCACTACCAGCTGATTCGGGGTCAAAGAATTATATTAGTAAATGTACTCCGGAGACCCAGAAGAGAGTTATAGAAAAGAAAAAAAAAGAGTTTGATCTTATGTCCCTTTTAAATTTTAATGAAGCCAGAGAGTTAACCTAACAACCAGGACAGTAGTACTTATAGAAGAGTATCAATAGCAGCCTGTGATTCTATCAAGATGGGTTTGCTTTAACATTTACCTCTCTGACCAAGCCAAACATTCGAACTGCAAACATTCAATATGTTGTTATTTTCTTGCTTGGTGCTCCTAGTTCCGAGGCACTGCCTTCTCAGTGTGTTCCTGGCATCCTTGTCCCTGATTACACTCGGTTATTATTGCTTTGTTTTGTTCCTACGTTGGTTCTGCGGAATACTTTTGGAGGAAATCCTGCACAGCACCAGGTTTCCTTCTCTCAGCTTTTTCTACTGTTCATTTCAGCTGCCAGAAATGCACAATATTCTTCTGGGTAATACATTAACACGCTTTTTACTGTACTTTTTCTTAGCTTATAGTAGGGCTTTCCTAAACCTGGACATTTCAAACTGAACAGTTGAGGAAAATACATAATAGAGGATCATTTAAAAAAAACAGTATCAAAAATAAAAAATAAATGTGAGTGTTAGAAGTGTTAGAAAATAATACACTATCGCTATTCTTTCTTTTGGATGTGGAGCATTTGGGGATTCCTTCAGGGGGGCCGCACCTGGAAGAAACATACCACGTAATAAAGATAATAACACCATATGAGCTGTTTTGCCGATCATTTCAATTTGAGACACAATACATTCCGGTGAGTGAGATTGGATGTGGGGAAAAGGTCTGAGCACTCATTCATGTGGTGGATTGAACAAAGATTTTGGAGGAATATTTGCACTTTATTTATGCATTTTATAGCACCTTTTATTTGATGTAATAAATAATTTGATGTTTTGCCTATTTGGGAAATTTGGAATTACAAAGCTACCTCATATCTATCATCTTGGCTTGTGATCTAGATGTGGATGTGACTTATGAAATATGGTAAGATACTTATGATTTTCTTTCAGCTGTTCTGTTCTCTGTTATTCATATCTATGGTAGAACCAAGCTTTTAACGTCTTTCAAACTCACACTGGCACCTAATATGACTGATGATGATGGTGATGGTTTCCAAAGTATAGTGAAAGAAGGGGGTTTGGGGACAATCCATTAGAAGTCTGCAATTGTACAAAGAACCATTGTCCTTGACCCTGTTTTGTTACCTGGATGCTGTAAAGACTTTAGTTGACATTGCTGGGTGTAGGAGGAGCACCAAAGCTACACCTTGTGGGTGAACCCTGCAGCTGGGGCCCTACCATCAAACAGGGCTATCCAGACCATATTCTGTACTCTATAACCACCCATGTCATTGCACCTGCTTGTCTGCCAACATCTTCATGGATGGCGATCCAAGACCTTCACACTCCACCTTCCTGATCTGAGTTTATAATACCCCTGTACACCTGGAACACAAGGCAATTTTTCATGGTTTAGGTTAGGGCTCTAAAAGTCCAGACAAACACCTAGGGCCCATGAAAAGTAAGGACTCGGGTCACCCAATGCACGTTCCATGAGGGGGATCCTCTCTCACCACCAAGAGGGCAACCCCCTTCCCTAACCACCACCAGCTTCTACGCTGATCAGTCTTGAACCAGTATTAAAAATTTAAATTAAAAAATTTAAATTTAAATTTAAAAAAATTCCCTGGTATTGGCTGAGCATATTGAGAGAAATACTACTATCTTTTTAACCGTGTTGCTGGTGTCACTGTGTTTGCGGATGCCTTATTGTTTGGAAACATTACCTCAAGTGTGTGCCACAGTTGAAATAGCCATTGTACTAGTTTACAGATTACTGTTCTTCTTTTGACTATTCACCTACAACCCTATAATAATAATTGAACCCTCCCCCATCCCCCGTAAGGGGATATAACTTTTCAATGCTCTATTTAAAGACAAACACATTTTCCATAAGTTGGATGCCATTAAAAAATCTCAACCCACAGTTTTATAATGTACAAAGGATTGTTGCATTCCCATCTGTGTATTCAGCATCACACAATGCCAATCATGGGGAGCTATAGCCCAAAATGATATAGTGAAACTCTCCTATATATAGTAGAGTTGCACCATTTCGGGTTATAGTTTATTTAATATGTTTTTAATCACTTATAGGTGTTGGTCAGCAATTCACTCTGCACAGATTTGTTATATCAAATAGATTGCGCTGATTGATCACTCATATTATTTTTAATCATTGGGAGCTGCAACAAACACTGGTATTTAAATGGTACTACACACCTATCCGAATTTTCCTCCATGGGTTCCTTTAGGTGCTGGCAGTATTGTGGGCAAGTGGGTTCTCTGTACCATGTACTCTGGGCTTGCAAGTGTTTAACCAGTTCTTGGCATAAGATATCTACTACTATCTCTGAAATCACCTGAATATCGTGGCGTATTAACCTTGCCTTAGCGTTGCTAAATTGCCGTACAGTTATCACCCATATTCTTTTAGCAGCCAAAACTATACTTGTCAGACACTGGAAATCCCTCTTGGCACCTAACCCTTCAGAAGTCATCTCCCTGGTTAGAACTAACTTCTCTTATGAAAAAGCCCTCACCATTAGTCTGAACAAATACCCGACATTCATGGAGGTCTGGCAATACTAGAGCAGAGTTCAGGTCAAAAAAGCGAACCGTAATATGATGGCATTTTAGTCCTGATAATATTCTGGCAAGTGTTACGATTTGTAGATTTGAATTGGCTGTGTTACGTAATCTTGACTCCGTTGTTTCTTTTTCTCTTTCTTGTATTTACCATGCAATACCTAGCTAATATGCATCTGTGTATGCTTATTCAGTCTACTTATTTGACATTTCCAATAACAATCTAGTCACTCTAATCACAAGTCCAAACCTTGTGAGGGGGTCCCTGGTGAATACCAACTGGCCTTTGCATTCAACCCAATGAGGGGTTTCCTTGTAATCTGCTTTCCCTTAGGACCGTGCTCAAGCACTTTGGTGATGTGCAAAATCCAGCCACATTTCCAGTTATCAACTCCTTCCAATCCTGGTGTGCTCCATTCTCCTGGGAACCTGCTCTAAGCCTACTGGCTCCTGTTGGTTATCCAGTATAGAGTAGTTCAGGGGTCCTAATCAACATAGCACCTCTCTGAAAGTCAACGGCTTGATGTTCATTGACACAACTTTAGGATGAATTTGTAACATTAATCTACTAAATTAACACTGGCAGACTGCAAAAATATTACTTTGCCTAATAAGTGAATTGCTATGCAGATGACAGTTTGTGAGACTAGCCTACAGTCGAAAAAATATTAGTATGTAAACACATAGAGGGCTTCTCATGTTTTTTTTTTTTTTTTTTTTTTTATCTTGGTGAAGTTAACTTCACTTGGCTACCCCATGGTGTAATGTCCTCTTATGCCTGGTACCTTGGTATTCTAACAGCACCTAATTCTAAACCTGATTCCAGTGGTTTGGAATTTTTAACTCAGCTCATCAAAGTCTCTCTACAGTTTAATTATGCACACCGCTGATCAGTCAGAAATTATTCACACCTCTGCTTCACTTTCCACTGCAGTATGCAAGAGGCTTTCCAGCAGAGAGATGTGGGACCTGACTTACTTAAGGGTGAAAGGATGTGGCATAAACCAAAGTGAATTTTGTAAACAGGCAGAAGTTTTGAGTGACCGCTTTATGAAAAAGAGGCATAATAAATATAATATTAATAAAGATTTCATGGAGATAGCCTGTATGGACAGACAGAGTTGGCCAAATACATAAAGAAAAATGAAGATAATAAGGCATTACGATGTGAATATTTTTATTTTTTTTTGTAATTTTATCTCACAGTGTAGGTTAGAAGGTTGTAAAGAGAATTATAAAAAACAATGGCCTATCCTATTAAAGTGCAAGGTTTTGGGTAATGTCTTACAGGAGCAGGCTAAATACATCTTTAGGAAAGCTAATAGGTTACTGAACCATTTATCACCTACTATTCTGTTGTGGTAGATTTGAGATGTGTAAAAATAAGTTAGGTCAGGATAGGAGGCAATATGTATTTAGATCCAACAGTAATGGATGAGAACTTTCAAGCTGAACATTTTATCTTGTGTGACACAACTCAGGTCATTTATTTGCTGAAATGCTCTTGCAGCTACCAGTGCGGCATACCACTAAGCAATTTAGGATCTGGTTAGAAGAACACGATAATTATAATAACTCACATTTTTATTACATTCCGACAATGCAATGGAAGGGACCCTAGTGACCTGTTGTTCTGCAGCACAAATTTTGTGTTTTGCTTTTGACGGGGTTCAAATCTCACTAGAGAGTTCTCAAAAAATTCAACCTTTTGTATTTACCAATTGGATACACTTAGCCTAAGAACTTTAAAGTGGTTCTAAAGGCTGAAGGTGTTTTTTACCTTCACGCATCCTATGCATGAAGGTAAAAAATCTTCAGTGTGCAGCTCCCCTAATATTTAAGCTTGATCTCAATCCAGCGATGTACACGAGAGCAGCGGCCCCCCCGGGTTTCTTGCTCCTCATTGGCTGAGATGAAGAAGCAGGATTGGCTCCCACTGCTGTCAATCACAGCCAGTGTGAAGGGAGCGGGAGGCAGGGCTGAGCTGCACTCTCTGTGACTTATGCAAAACAGAGCAGGGCTTGGGCACAAGCACAGACAAGTGCCCCCATAGCAAGCAGCTTACTATGGGATCACTCCGTAGTGGGGAGGGGCCCAGAGCACCTGCGGGGGACCTGAGAAGCAGTGAATTGGGGCTGCTTTGTGCAAAATCATTGCACAGATCAGGTAAGCATAACATGTTTGTTATTTAAAAAAAAATTGCCTTTACAAACCCTTTAATATTGGGGTTGATATTAATTGTTTTCTTTTGATTTTAACAGTTTTTATTGTTATTTGGCATTATATATTTACATGGTATGCTTTTTTGAATATTATTATTATTGTGCATTATATGATTATTATTTATTCATTACAAGTATTTACATAACCCCAACAATTTACGCAGTGCTTTACATATACTGTATGTTGTACATTCACATCAGTTAATCATTATCCGTGATTAATATGCTGCAAATTGTTTATGCACTGTTTATATGGCTCTGCATGACATATATGGTGTAGTGTACCATGCATTGTTATAATATGTTTTATTTATGTTTGTAGGCAGGTGCCTATTGTTTGTTGTTACTTTACTATTATTATGCCAATGTTACTGTACTTCTGGTGTAGTATCACTTTAATTAATTTGGCTAATTGCTGTGGGGATTGGGTCATGTTTTCCTCTGCAGATGTGTCACATCCTGTATTTTTGAGGTATATAGGTCTGCAGAGGGCCAAGGGTTGTGTGTCAGGACCTACTGCTAAAATGTAATTTCTGCTCTTCCATTCACTACCCCTCAAAAGGGCCCGTTTTTGGGGATCCAAATCCCTGTGGAGTATTGTTGCTATGGACATTATCCATTTCAGGTATGGGTCACATAATGTTTTCTATGCACCTTTTTCTTACGTGAAAGCACTAGGGTGTTTTGTTAAAACAGCCAAATCAGCCTACCTCAGCCAAATTGTGTCAATCAACTGTTCCTTTATGTGAAGATTGATGTGAGATGTACCCATAATTCCCAAGTTCATTAGTGAAAGAAACTTTATTTAAGCAAATAAGTTTCCTTTACTAGAAGTGGCTATAATCAGACTCAGTGTAATCTTGGTGTATCTGAAGAATCTCTCTTCGGAGTTAAGCCATTCAACCTTTAGGTACATTTGTACCAGGCTAACCCTTGTGGTTAAGTACATTTGGCAAACACATTTTAACCTTTGGGGAAGCAGGTTATAGCTGGTGATAGAAATGTGCAGAACGGAAAAATTTGTTTTGTTTAATTTCGGTTAATTCGCTAATTCGCTAATTTACTAATTTAGTTTTGTTGATTCGTTTGGGAATTCGTTTAGTTTTGTTTTGTTTCTTCATTTCCTAATGAATTCCAAATTTTCAGATTGATTCAAATAGGTCAAAAATGTATCACCTGATCCGAATTCTGTGTGAAAAATAGCTGGTTATTAAGGAGCGGGCCAGGAAGCCAGCCGCTGCGTTCTTAACAACCAATGACTCATCAACTGTCAGTGGGTTTCCCCACTGACAGCTGAATGTAAACAAAATAATTCTGGCAATGAAAAATAAAGGTAAAAAAACAGTGTGCCACCCCCCCCATCTATCCCTTCGGGTCTAAAGGTCAAAAAACGCAGCCCGGAAGGTCAAAAAACGGGGGGACGAGCGGGTGCCCCCTTTTCCTGATCCATACCAGGCCACATGCTCTCAACATGGGGGGTGCTTTAGGTAAGGGGGCTCCCCCCTTAATCACTTACCGACCGGGCCATAGCTGAATGATGGCTACAGCATGGTCGGATAACTCTGGGAGGGCGTCATATGACGTCCTCCCAGAATTGCGCATCCTTTGGGGTGCGGACACGGAACTGTCTGTGCTCGCCGGGTTCACGGGAGGAGGGAGCTGGTGCAGCAATGCTTGGGGGCTGGATGTGAAGTGCCCACAGCGTTGATCTGTGCCCATTCATAGCTCATCCATCCCCATCCATGGCTCATCCTTCCTCATCCATGGCTCATCCATCCTCATCTATGGCTCATCCATCCCCATCCATGGCTCATCCATGGCTCATCCACCCCATCCATGGCTCATTCATGCTCATCCATGCCTCATCCATCCCCACCCATGGCTCATCCATCCCAATCCATGGTTCATTCATGCTCATCTATGCCTCATCCATCCCCATCCATGGCTCATTCATCTTCATCCATGCCTCATCCATCCCCATCCATGGCACATTCATGCTCACCCATCCCCACCCATGGCTCATCCATCCCAATCCATGGTTCATTCATGCTCATCTATGCCTCATCCATCCCCATCCATGGCTCATGTATGCTCACCCATCCCCATTCATGGCTCATCCATCTGAATCCATGGCTCATTCATGCTCATCCATGCCTCATCCGTGCTATATCAGTGATCATCCATGCCACATCCATGCCACATCAGTGCTCATCCGTGCCACATCAGTGATCATCCATGCCACATCAGTACATCCATGCCACATCAGTACTCATTTGTCCCACATCCATACCAAATCAGTGCTCATCCGTGCCACATCGGTGATCATCCGTGCCCATCTGTGCCACATCAGTGCTCATCCATGCCACATCAGTGCCACATCCGTGCTCATCTGTGCCAGATCCATGCTACATCAGTGCTCATTTGTGCCACATCAGTGCACATCCATGCCACATCCATGCCACATCAGTGCTCATCCCTGCCACATCCATGCCACATCCATACTACATCAGTGCTCATTCATGCCACATCCATGCCACATCAGTGCTCATCCATGCCACAACAGCTCTCATTAATGCCACATCCATGCCACATCAGTGCTCATCCCTGCCACTTCCATGTCACCTCAGTACTTATCCGTGCCATATCCATGCCACATCAGTGCTCATTCGTGCCACATCCATGCCACATCAGTGCTCATACATGCCACAACAGCTCTCATTCATGCCACATCCTTGCTCATCCATGCCACATCAGTTCTCATCCATGCCACATCCATGCCACATCAGTGCTCATCCATGCCACTACAGTGCCTCACAAAAGTGTAATAGGTAGTCAAATTATATTTGAAATTGATGTCTTTAGAACACCTGACGGTGCCCCCTGAATGTTGGGCCTCTGTATGTGGCCAGGCTGTGGAAAAGTCTCACACAAATGGTATCGCTTTAGGTAGAAGTAGCAGAATGTATTTTGGGGTGTAATTTTTGCTATGTGTATGCTATGTGTTATAAATATAACATAAATGGACAACTTTGTGTAAATAAAAAATGTGTTTTCATTTTCTTTCCACATTTTCCAAAAACTTGTGGAAAAAAATGACTCATAATGCCTCATACAATATATGTTGGGGCAGTGGTCCCCAACCTTTTTTGACACCAGGGACCGGCTGTGTGGAAGTAAATTATGCTAAGGCCCGGGGGTGGGGGTGGATGCGTTTTTTCACAGACGATTTGTTGGGGAAATGACTGGTGTTGGTGCTTCAATCATCACAACACCATGGTTTATATGGTGTCAGATGGGGACTGTCACTTGCCAGATGTGGACTGTCACTTGCCAGGTGGGGATTGTCACTTGCCAGATGGGGACTGTCATTTGCCAGATGTGGACTGTCACTTGCCAGGTGAGGATTGTCACTTGCCAGATGTGGACTGTCACTTGCCAGATGTGGACCGTCACTTGCCAGATGGGGATTGCCACTTGCCAGATGGGGATTGTCACTTGCCAAATGGGGACTGTCACTTGCCAGATGTGGATTCTCACTTGCCAGATGTGGACTGTCACTTGCCAGGTGGGGGTTGTCACTTGCCAGATGGAGATTGTCACTTGCCAGGTGGGGACTGTCACTTGCCAGGTGGGGACTGTCACTTGCCAGGTGGGGACAGTCACTTGCCAGATGTGGATTGTCACTTGCCAGATGTTGGTTGTCACTTGCCAGATGGGGACTGTCACGTGCTAGATGGAGACTCTGTCACATGCCAGATGCGGACTGTCACCTGCCAAGTGAGGGAAGAATATGCGGCGATGCTGGTCGAGCATTGAGAAATTTCATCTCTTGTCCACCGCACCTCAGACAGTGTTGTGTTCGCGGCCCGCTGTGTGGGCAGAACAGCTGTGATGCGGGGCAGGCCGCAAGAGGTGATGTCATCTCTCTGCTCGCCTGCTCCTGCCGAACCTCTGAAAGTGCAACCTTCGCGGCCCGACTGCAAACAGGCTACGGCCCGGCAGTGGGCCGTGGCCTGGGAATTGGAGACCCCTGCGTTGGGGTGTTTACTTTCCAAAATTGGGTCATTTTTTGGGTGTTACCATTGTCCTGGTGCTCCAGGACCTTCAAAAGGTTAAGAGGTAGTCAAGAAATTAAATGTGTAATTTATGCTTCTAGAACACCTGATGGTGCTCCCTGCATGTTGGGCCTCTATATGTGGCCAGGCTGTGTAAAGGTCTCACGCATGTGATATTGCCATACTCAGGAGGAGTAGCAGAATGTGTTTTGGGGTGTAGTTGCAAGTATGGATATGCTGTGTGAGAGAAATAACCTGTTACTATGACAATTTTGAGAAAAAAAAAAGAAAAAAAATATTCATTTTGCAAAGAATTGTGGGAAAAAATACAACTTCAAAAAACTCACCATGCCTCTAACTAAATACCTTGGAATGTTTACTTTCCAAAAAGGGGTCATTTGGGGGTATTTGTACTTTCCTGGCTTGTTAGTGTCTCAAGAAATGATGTATATCGGGTGTGATCAATTTTTAGTGATTGGTACCATAGCTTGTAGACTCTATAACTTCCACAAAGATCAAATAATATACACTGATTTGGGTTATTTTTACTAAAGATATGTAGCAGTATACATTTTGGCCAAAATTTATGAAGAAAAATTACTAATTTGGAACATTTGATAACAAAAACGAAGAAAAATGCATTTTTTAACAAAATTTTCAGTCTTTTTTCATTTGTAGCGCAAAAAATAAAAAAACAAGTTGTGATTAAATAACACCAAAAGAAAGCTCTATTTGTGTGAAAAAAAGGACAAAAATTTCACATAGGTACAGTGTTGCATGATTGAGTAATTGTCATTCAAAATGTGAGAGCACTGAAAGCTGAAAATTGGCCCAGTGGGCAAGTGATTAAAGTACCTTGTCCCCATGTTGATGGGGTGAAGGAGCTTATTGGAATCTGGAAGCTTACTTTACCAAGCGGGCCCAAGATCCCAGCTCCCCCCATGTGAATGAGTAGGGGTACATTGTGCTCCTACTCATTCACTCAAAAAAGTGTTAAAAATAAATCAAAGCAGAGAGAATTTTTGACAATTGCTTTATTTAAAAAAAACAAAACAAAAACAATGTCCCCCAAAGTAAATGCTATGTCAACGAAGGCTCCCACTGGCTGACAGCTCCGCCATCTGACAGTTCTTAAATAACTAAGGGACAGTGTCATCCAATGATATCACCAGGTAACCCTGTCCCTTAGCTATTTAAGAACTGTCAGACGGCAGGAGCCTTTGATGGGTGCGGCAGTTCCCGCAGCATGTTCTAACTGTAGGGGAATGGGCTACCACTGACATGACAGAGATCACTGTTCCCGATGACAGGGAACAGTAGATCCCTGTCATATCACTAGGCAGGACAGGGAAATGACTTGTTTATATAGGCATTTCCTCGTTCTGCCTCTCCTCACTGTGATCACGGACCGTCAACGGTCATCGAGCCTGCAGGACCCACGGGCATGTTCCAGCCACACGTGCACGCCCGCTATCCTGCTTTTGCAGACTGACGTACAGGTACGTCAGTTTGCACATTCTGCCAATGTATATCGGCGCGAGCTAGTCGGCAAGTGGTTAATAAAGGAGTTGTCAAAAACTGTCTCTTCCTTTTTTTTTTGACACTTTTTTTGGTGAATGAGTAGACTTTCACATGGGGGGCAGGATCCTTGTTAAAGGGGGCTTCCAGATTCCGATAAGCACCCCCTCTGCAGACCCCCACAACAACTGGCATGGTTGTGGGGAAGAGGCCCTTGTCCTTGTCAATATGGGGGCAAGGTGCATTGGGGGGAGCCCCCCTACCCCAAAGCACCCCCCCCCATGTTGAGGGAATGTGGCCTGGTATGGTTCAGGAGGTGGGAGCGCTCGCTCGCCCTCCCCCCCTTTCCTGACCTGCCGGGCTGCATGCTCAGATAATGGTCTAGTAAGGACTTTGGGGAGCGCACGTTGTTTAAAAAAAAAAAAAAATTGGCATGGGAAACCCCACTCTGTTTTTTTTCTTTATTTTTCATTGCCGGCATTCTGTAGTTTACATTCAGCTGTCAGTGGGGAAACCCATTGACAGCAGATGAGTCATTGGTTGTTAAGGACGCAGCAGCCGACTTCCCAGCCCGCTCCTTAACAACCAGCTATTCTTCACACAGAATTAAGATTGGTCTATAAATTTTTGACTGATTCGAATTCGAATTGCTCTGAAAATTTAGAATTTGTCAAAAAACAAATAAACAAAATTAATTTTAACGAAATTCGTTACCATTGTTATTCAGAAATTCGGATACATCCGAATCTCTGAATAACCAAAGATTTGTCCGAATTTAGATTCGGAGCAAAATGAATTGCATGTGTCTAGCTGGTGACAATGGCCCTGTTCGGTGAGAGGACAAGTGCGCTTCATGTCCTTCAATTTGCAGCTTGGCATCCATATTGGAACCTGCTGTGGCGCAGGGTCAGCCTATGGACCTGGCCTAGAGAGTCACGAGAGCAAGGCCTTGCAGTAATCATAAAAGGGCGACTTCCTGCGATGTGAGCCTATATATCGAAATTAATTCAGAGTACAGAATACCGTGCTGATCAAGTGTTACCTGTCCAGGGAGGACATGGGAGACTGGCGAGGAGTGGGACAAATTTTACATCCCCATCCTGAAACACTAAAGGATAGATAGAATCTGAAGGAGTCTCACAGTGTCTTTTGGCTCCTGGCATGAGGAAGTTAAATGCTTGGGAACCAAAATGTGAGGAATTACTTAAATGGCTTGTGGTTTCTGACATGCCCTCTAGAGGACGAAACCCAACCCCCTGCTCACGTGTTTGACTAGGAAGAATTGTGGGCACCATACTTTGTGGATAGCAGCAGTTATTTCATGCTGGTTGAGGTTTAGTGCAGCATATGCATTCCCAAAATGTGAGTCTATGTTATATGGAGCTAAGCGTTTTCTGTTAAAGTGGCATTATACTATGCAAGTTTCTGCCTTGTTTAAGTGTTTGATGTTTGGTGGGGAACAGAAGCTTATAAAGGAGAACCATTCATGTGCTTACATACAGCGTGTGAAGATTTTGCTTGGCTTCATAATTGGTAGTATATACAGTATAAGCGGCTTGTTATAACCTACCTATGGTTTAGAGGTCATACTTTCTGGGGTGTTTTAATCTCACAAGTGGAGCATCTCCCAGATGCTAAATGAACACAGTTTTGATGAGTTTAGTCATCGCTTTACATGAATATCAAAAGGACTGGACTATTTTTTATGTATATTTCTATTAAGGACATTCTTTACCTTATACACATCGTTGGGAATTTTGTTCATGGACACTTGTATATTAAGGATGTTTCGTGCATTATATCTTATCTGAATTCCATGATATACTGTACTTGAATTGTCTTGTCACCAAGTGGGGGATTACACAGCTTTACATTTTCACTTGGTTCATTTGTTTAATTTGCAGATGGCATTAAATCAAAGTGTCCACTTCAAACATTTATTTGCATAAAGAAGCTCTGTTTTTCTAAATTTCCCAGTACATGATTGAAAGTTTGAAGTGTATGTAGGCATATAATAACATAAAGCTGTTTACAACCATGCTAGGATAAATTAACTAAACCTTGAGTTTTGCTTTAATGACTGGCAAGAGGTTTCAATGACTGCCAAGAGGCAGTAGTCTCATTGTCTCATATGCTCACTGATCATGGAAAATTAAAAATAAAATGGTAACAGAAATAAATGATGTGTATTTTCTATCTTTAGCTTAGTAGCAATATTTTTCAACTGAATTCAGTTCAACTCAATATTCACTATACAGTAGGTACCCATTTAGTAATATCTGTTCTTTGATCTTGCCCGTAATAATGCCTGTCGATTTATGTAAAATATGCCAAAGACTGTACATTATTGGCATTTAAGATCTAGATGTGAATCACCCCTTAATTCACTGACAAGCCACAGTGGTGACACAATCTTTCCCACTTCAGCCCTGATGGCTGTGTACCCCTAGGGGACCACGGTTATTTTTAAACTCGACTCACAGTATGCGCCTATTGATTGGACATTTGCATATCTACTACTTGCAGTTCTGAAGTGATACCATTTGTACATTTTAAACAAATTATATATGGTGTTTTTAATTATAAAACAAGTAAAATCATAAATAAAAAAAGCAAAACACTATATAAGATCAGTAAAAAAAAATATTAAGGGAGCAATAGAATGAGTTGTTTATGTCTAATTAGAGTTAACATGGCAGATGAAAAAAAAGGAATAATTATTAAAAGAAAATATGTTTGTTGGCTGTACAGGTTTGCTGCAGTTCCTGCCATGATGAGCTCACAAAACAGATCTCCAGTGACAATTGGTACAACATTGTTACTTGCAGTAGTGTGAAAAAAACAACAACTGAATGATCACTTTAACTAGCTGTAGCAGCAATCATAAAGCAGGAGCCGCTCTGACTGCCTTCCATCTGCAGACCCAGACTTCTTCCTGGAGAACTTCCTTGACTGCTGTCAGCCAGAGTACATATTACAGGAGGGAATCATATATATGCATTTAAAGGTACTGAAAACTCCTCCAGCTAATTTATGTGACCTCAGTTTCATAGGCTGAGACTGAGACTGCTGAGACAGCTGAGACTTCCAAATGTGGAACGAGAGAGGTTTTCTCATCATTAGTAGTCCTTTGACCTTAGGACTTATGATACGTGTAGAACAGTGGTGGGCAACTTTCACAATATGGGGGGGGGGGGGGGGGGCTCAATTGCAGCCCCGACCACCATCACCAAAGGACTGCACATAAAATTCAGTGAATATTCATTAACATAGATAGCAGATGAACAGTGGGATATAGTCAAATACGTTGGGCATGATACAAGTGATGGTCAGAGACTGCAGACATGCTGCAAGAGACTGTCAGAGAATGTGAACATGCTATGGGACTTGTTGGAAACTGGGGATATGCTTCAGGAGACAGTAATAAACTGGAGATATATGACATGAGGCTGCTACTTGTAGAAATCACTGCTATAACATGGCAATAGGAAAACAAAGATTCGTATCTCCAGGGGCCCCAAGGGCTGCACAAAAAAAATGCCAAAGGGCTGCATGCAGCTCCTGGGCCACATTTTGATCACTGCAGGTGTAGAAACTTCTGAAAAACAAATGTAGCTAGCAACAAAAATTCCAACACTAAATATAGTCATTAAAAATTACAAATGTATTTTGTAAGTCATCAATACATTTTGACCATGTCAAATTCAAGCCTTCCAGCTTGCTGTTAATCTAGGAGAAGATGGGATTTTGTGCTTTGAAAGGCTTACGGTTCTTTAATTTTTTTAGACAAAAAGTTTTATTTTAGTTTTATTGCATGACTAACACGGACCACACACCAAACAGACATTTTCTGGTGTTAAAATTATATGTACATTGTATGTCTGTGAACTGCTTCTCTAACAGAAACTGTTCTAAGGTACTGTTTTTACCCTGCACCACCCTTCATTGCCATGTGCTTACCTCATCCCAATGTGCCCTTCATCACTAATTTCCCTATACTGTCTTTTCCCTTCCGCATACTTATTTGTTTTCCCTATCCTGTGCACCCCTTTCTAACACATTCTTCAAACATTTTCACATTGCCTCCCTTCACTATCCTTTGTGCCTTCTCCCCTTTCTCATGCACACACACTCTTCCCTGTCTGGGGCCTCCTCCTACCTACCTATGCACCTTACTTCCCCTTTTCCCTAAAAAAATCCCCATCTCTTCCGCACACTCTTCCTTAAAGCAGAACCCCAGTTAAACAGCTAAATCCACTGTTGAAATTATATAAATGAGCAGTTTTGCCTGACCAAATATTCATATTTCTGTACATCCATTTTTGAAATTTAAACAGCCCTGCCGCACACAGCACAGCCAGATTGATGACAACACCTGCTCTTTCACAGTTGTACACTGTAGAAGAGACACAGCGATGTCTTCTCTCTACCCCCAGTAGCCTATTACAACAATGAGGATCTATATAGCACCAACAATTTATGCAGCTTTTTGAATACTGCACATTCACATAGGTCCCTGCCTTCGAAGAGCTTAAAGTCTAAGGTCCCTACTGTACCCTAAATGCATACACACACAAACTAGGGTCAGTTTAGACAGGAACTAAATCTATGCAAAAACAGGGAGAACATACAAACCCATGCAGATAGTTTCCTAGCCAGGATTGGCCTGAGGACCCTCAGTGCTGCAACCAATAAGCCTTTGTGGCCCCATAGGGCTTAGAAAATGGAAATGGGAAAGGGTGGGGGCAAGTATCTGTCCCATTGAAGACATTTCCCTTTATATATATATAATGTATTTGTGACTGTGAATGAGGAATGAAGGATGAAGAATGAAAGATGAAAAGGAATAAGGAAATCTCCCCTGGAAAAGTGTCTTTGTTGCTCAAACACAAGAACGAACAGGGCACTGGATTCAGTCACTAAAATTGTCACTGGCCTCAATGGCTTCAGTTTAACAAGATGAGGACCACAGTGAGGAGAAAGGGAAAGGACCCAGAATTGAGGATCTACACACATACAACTTGATGGTAAACATCAAACAAACTTCCAAGAGTCCAAGGTAATTTAATGATAAAATTGATTCATAGCAGAATATAGTCCATGTCTTTTGGGGCCAAACATGTTCCCCCTTCACCAGCCCTGGTGAAGGGGGAGTGTGTTTGGCCTCCAAAACATGTTGGCTCCGTGCTACTATGAATCAATTTTATCATTAAATTACTTTGGACTCCTGGATGTTTGTTTGGCACTGTCATTGGGTTGTATGTGTGAGGTTTTTGGTTGCTGGCTGTGCACCTACACACCTCTTGTCTTCAATGAGACCCAAACATTTTTTGGTCTTCAGCCTCAGACATGTTGGTGACTTAAAATAGGAAGTAGGCACTTTGCAAAACAAATGTTCACTTAGCTTAAAGTGATGTTAACACGATAATTGTTTAGCAGTTTCTACTGCTGATGAAGAGATTTACAATCTATGATACTTTTTGATGTATTAAAATTGTCTTTTTCTCCCGATTCAGCTTACCCCCTCAGTGCTAGCCCAGATTTTCAGTTGCCCATGCAGTGTGCTATGGAAGCACTCTTGCGTGCAGGCTCAAAGCCTGGAACTGTGTGCATCAACACAAATACACCTCCCTGAAACCCCCCCGGACATACCGTACTTATGTTCTCCTGCCTCCTCCCTCTTCAAAGCTAATAAATTAGCTACTGCAGACTGTGCTGTCTTTTGTGACATGACACTCAGTGTGCACACTCCCCGACAGGATGTTCAAAGAAGTTTTGCAGAGGGATCTGGAGCCAGCCCCAGGAAAGATTTAAGAATGTAAGTGCTTGGGCACATGTATATGCAATAAATGTACTGGGAAATGTACTGGGAAATGTTTCCCTGGTTAATAGGAATGTATAGATTGAAATAACTTGGTATTTTTTTTACTTTATTGAACACAGTGAAGAAACTGGGGTCACTTCAGGAATTCAAAGAAAAGGAAATAAAAATTCTGCTTTTTTTCCACTTCCCTTTATAGGCTATTGTGTATTTAAAGTGAACACTGCTTCACCATATTCACCAAGCTACTAAAGCTACTAAAAGAATAAAGCATGCTCACTTTGCAAGGTGTTTGTTTACTAAGCTTAACCACTTAAGGACCGAGCCTCTTTTTGAGATTTGGTGTTTACAAGTTAAAGCGGGAGTCCACCTATCTATCGTTTTTTTTTTTTTTGAGTTCATTCACAAACTTTTCTTCTCAGCATTACATATTCACATATTGTGTGTAATATGTCCGCCTGTGTCAGATTTCGTCAAAAAGAATAACTTATATTATTCACTGCAGGCGGTTTCCATCTTCATTGTGGGCATTTGAAGCCCACAAGCATTTATTTCCTGGATGTGGTGAATGCTGTGCTCCCAGCATTCTCCACTCGTTCCCGCACATGCTCAGTGGCATCCTGGGAAACCTGAGACTAGCTCCCAGGAGTCTGGGAGAGGCTAGAAACACGCCTACTCCCACGGGAGGACAACCAGGAAGTGCAAAGAAGAATAGAAAAATAAAAGGTAATTACAGCGATTTAAATTTTTTTAAACGGCATGTCAGCATTTAGGCAAGGAAGAGAATACATACAGATATTGTTCAAAATTTGGGTGGAACCCCGCTTTAAAAACAGGTTTTTTTGCTAGAAAATTACTTAGAACCCCCAAACATTATATGTTTTTTTTCTAACACCCGAGAGAATAAAATGGCGCTTGTTGCAATACTTTCTATCACACTGTATTTGTGCACTGTCTTACAAACGCACTTTTTTTGGAAAAAATACACTTTTTTTAAAATTAAAAAATAAGACAACAGTAAAGTTAGCCCAATTTTTTTTTATATTGTGAAAGATAATGTTATGCCGAGTAAATTTACACCCAACATGTCACGCTTCAAAATTGCGCCTGCTCGTGGAATGGCAACAAACTTTTACCCTTAAAAATCTCCATAGGCGACATTTAAAAAATTCTACAGATTACATGTTTTGAGTTACAGAGGAGGTCTAGGGCAAGAATTAATGCTCTCGCTCTAACGATTGCGATACCTCACAAGTGTGGTTGGAACACCATTTTCAAATGCAGACGCTGCTCACGTATGTGTTTGCTTCTGCACGTGAGCTCGTTTACACTGTTCTTTTAAAAAAAAAAGTTGTTTCACTTTTATTCCTATTATAAGGAATGTAAACATCCCTTGTAATAGAAAAAATCATGACAGGACCTCTTAAATATGAGATCTGGGGTCAAAAAGACCTCAGATCTCATATTTACACTAAAATGCAATAAAAAAAAAAAAATGTAATTTGAAAAAAAAAAAAAAAAGTCTCTTTAAGAGCTATGGGTGGAAGTGATGTTTTGACATCGCTTCCGCCCTGCAATGGTATGGAGACGGGTGGGGGTCATCTTCCCATCACTCGTCTCCATACCTAACAGCGAGAAGGACCCGATCGCCCATGCCGCCCTTCGGCCCGGTAAACGGCGGAGGGTACCGGAGCGCGGCGGGAGGGGGGGCCATCTCCGGCCGCCGATAAAAATGATCTTGCGGCAAATCCGCCGCAGAGACCACTTTTATCTGAAAGCGGACTGCCCGCTGAAGAAGAGGATACCGAGGTTATGGCAGCAGCTACTTCAAAGTACCACTTCAAATTACCGACGTATAACAACGGTGGGCGGTCTGTAAGTGGTTAATGAATGAAGTTAAGCAATGTTTACTTTAATCATCAAATCATGTGCAAGGAAAAAGCCTGTTTATTTTTTTGCCCATGATTGGATATTCAAAGTGAACATAGCTTAAGCTTGTTTAGAGAAACAAAGTCACCCAACATGTTGCAAAGTGAACATTCACTTTGCTAAGTGAACAGCCTTTACTCCTAAGTCAGCCCTAACAAGTATAACAGTGCTTGGCTAGAAATTAGGTTTTATATGACTCGCTTGTTGCAGGGCCTGTGTCAATGGGTTTTGGTCACATAGAATTCTACAGGAAGTAAAACCCACTTGAAGCAGTCATATGCATCTGCCAATAAATTCTGAATGATCTCGGAAGTCTCTCAAACTGATGCCATCAACACAAGCCCAAAGGCCATCAACATGGGCCCTTGCGCAATTCATGAGCCACATGTGTGGATGATACTTCTATGTTTGTTTGTCACGGTACCCCATACCATAAAGGCATTTAATAATGTGGATGGTGCTTTGTGTGTTGCTTGCAAAATAGCTTCTTGATTGATTTTTTTATTTAATCACCTTTTATAAAGGGGTGACAGTTTTTTGGAGACCTGGCACCTGAAAGTAACGATTAATGGATAAGGCCAGCGTTAATCAATTCCAGTCCTCAAGGCGCACCAACGGGTCATGTTTTCAGGCTTTGCATTATTTTGCACAGGTGATTTGATCAGTTTCACTACCTTAGTAATTACCACAGCCGTTTCGTCTGAGGGAAATTCTGAAAACATGACCTGTGAGTTCACCTTGAGGACTGGAATTGAGAAACACTGGATTAGGTAATAATATATACATTATGGCCATTGTTCTTAGGTTAATAAATGATATATACTGTAGTTATTAAAAGTGTTAATAGGGAATTTGTGGTTTGCTGTTGGGACAGTTATGTTACAGTACATTCATATTCATATTGTGCATAATTTCTGCCTTACAAGTACAATGGAACTCATCATATTTTCTGTTAAAAATTCAGCTTTGATTTCATATAAGTGGTTTTCAGAGGCAATATGATGAGCCCTGACCCGTTAGTTCTTGGGGAGGTCATTAACAAGAGCTTTCGATTGACAACTGGAGGGTAATATGTGATTATTTTTATCTGTCTCTTTGTAATATAAATTTGTATTATTATTTTATACTACAAAATAAAATGTACAAACACGTTTTCTTTTTCGCTGGAAATGTTACATGTGAATAGTTTTGTATTTGCATATTCAACCATCAGGTGGAGTTACTTTTCATGTTTGCTAGCTTCTCCTCTTGCTGAAAAAAATCTTGTTGTTCACTAAGCTTAATAACTAGATCTGAAATTTACAAACAAGTTAGAGCAGTGATTCATCCCCTCCCCTTTTCCCATATCCATTTAAGGTTTCGGTCAAACAGGATATTGATGTGTTCTTTATTTAAATAACCTATAGTGCTCTGAGAATCCTTCCTCATGGTTGTATCCTATATTACATTTTAAGTTCTTTAAGTTTTTTTGTTAAACAAAAATTGTAAAAATATAACATTGTAAAACTATAACACATCAGCTTAAAATCTAACCCATTATATGTTCTCTTTAATTTTACCAGAATATCAAGTAAAGTAATTTGCTGGGTGTGACATGTCATTAAACATCATTATTAAAATGAACACTGTTATTTAAAGTGGTTCTAAAGGCAAGAGTTGTTTTTTTTTTTTTACCTTATTGCATTCTCTGCATTAAGGTAAAATAAACCTACCAATAACAGTGTCACCCAGCCCCCGCTAAACATTTACCTGAGTCCTCTCTCGATCCAGCACTGTGCCCATCTGCAGCGGCACTTCTCCTTTCTTCCTGCATTCACAGGGGACTGATGCAGCTGCGGGAGCCATTGGCTCCTGAAGCTGTCTGTCAAATCCTGTGAGGAGGGAACAGGAGGTGTGGCCAAGTGCACACAGCCCAGCTCAGAAGCGCACCCATATGAGTGCCGACGCAGCTGGTTTGCTATGGGGGCACTTGGAGAAGAGAAGGATGGGACAGCACTGGTGGGGGACTTCAGAAGAGGAGGTAAGGAACTGCACTGTGCAATACCACTGCACAGAACAGGTAAATATAACATGTTTATTATTTAAAAAATAAATATAAATATATATATATATATATATATATATATATATATATATATATATATATATATATATATATATCCTTAAAGGAGCTGTAGAGGCAGAAGATTTTATATCTTAATGCATTCTGTGCATTAAGATAAAAAAAAACCTTCTGTGTGAAGCGGCCTCCCCGCCACCACCCTAATTACCTGAGCCCCAACTCTCCCCAGCGATGTCCACGAATATCTTAGCCCTCTGAGACACTCCTCCTGATTGGCTGAGACACAGCAGTGGTGCCAATCAAATTCAGTCAGCCAATCAGGGGAGAAAGGGGGCGGGCTAGATCAGGGCTCCGTGTCTGTATGGACACACAGAGATGTGACGTGGCACCAGTGCCCCCAAAGGAAGCTGGTGACTGTAGGGGGCACTGGATAGGAGGAAGGGGCCAGGAGCAGCAAAGAGGGACCTGAGAAGAGGAGGATCCAGGCTGCTCTGTGCAAAAACTGCACAAAGGAGGTAAGTATAACATGTTTGTTTCTTTTTTTTTTAAACGAGGCTTTACAATCACTTTAACAACCACTTTAGGGTTACAAATTTGTACAGAAAGGGTTGGTTATCGTTTCAGCTAAAGTAAATGACGCTAAAAAATTGTAATAAACTGTGATTTTGGTACATTTAATATGTAAAAGTGTTTCAAATGTAATCATAAAGAAATCTAAATGTATATCATAGTCCCATAGACACTTTCAGTGCCGGTTCACACTGATGCGAGTTTATAACGAATGTGATGCGTCAAAAACATTCTAAATTTGCATGTCATCCATAAAGTCATTGTTTTCAATGACAGTCGTTCACATACATGCGTTGCGATTCCTTCACAAATGCGATAAAAAAAGGGTCTTGTGCGAGTTTACAGCGCTGCGTTGCGAATTTGGTCTCAATAGACATCAATGTAAATCGTTCTGGAATCGCATTGTTGGTTCAGTATGTGCGAATTCCACCACACTACTCTCCACAAAAACCAGGAAGTACACAGGAAGTTAACACGTTTTTTTTTTGTACATTATGATTCCATTGGCTAGAACATCAATCGCAGCTATGTCCAACTCCTGAAATTCGCGTTTAAATTGCATCAAAATCGCTGTAAATTTGCTGTAAAATCGCACCTCTCACAGGACAAAAAAACGAAACAAATTCACAGCACAGCAGTGTGAATCGGCACTTATATAGAAATATTTAATAAAAAGAAAGACCTTATATCTCATCAATATTCAAACACACCATTAGTTAGATAACTTCCAGTAGTTGTGCATTGGTTTACAAAAAAATTGGCTGTCAAAACTTTTCATAAAATCTGACGCAACTAGTTCCTTAGTAATCTCAGCCCAAATGGATACTATCCTTAAATTATTTAATTGGGCTTTCCAAAAGACTAAGGCACCTTTTCTAGATCTTTGGCCCAAGATTCCAACAATGAACTTATACCTAAAGAAAGCAAAGTGTGGCTGGGGAAATTTCGTAGTTACTCCCCAGGCGTGGAACCCATGTTTCCATCAGCTGATTTTTAATGCATAGTTGCTACTATCATAGCTAACTAACTTACTTAGTTAGGAGGAGCTACGTCCCGACGACACCGCGATCTGTACACCCGGAAGACACGGGGAGTTCTCTAGCCGGCCGGCGTTCCTGTTATGCTTGTTTTTACAACTATTTTGTAAGTGCAACCTTTACTATTTTATTCAATAAAAAGCCGTGGATTTTATGCTATGTGGAGCCTTTATCTTTTTTATGGGGACCTAATCATTTTGATGTGATTGACGGAGTGAGTTCCGGGATTCGGATGACAACCAGTGTTTGCTGTACAGATCCCTGGCTGGGGTCGCAGCCATCCGCCCTATAGGTCTCTTTATTCCAGAGACCAACTTTTTCTGGTAAGAGGCAGCATTTTTGAACGGTGGAGGTCTGCCCACGCACCTTTTAGTCACTACAGCAAGTTTTGTTTCCACATTCACTCAGCACTGGGGGATATCCATCCATACGTCTCTTATAACATGCATGAACTTTATTAATCATTGTTCCTTTGGATATGGACTTTTGGTTGATTATACAAGTTTGTTCTCAATTTTACACTGCATAATTTACGTTTTTCACAGGGTATTTGTCTATTGTCTTTGCACAGTTCCTATATACTGTTGCATTTGGCATTAGTGTTCTGGAAAACATTTTTACTGTTCACATTTAACCACTCAATTTATTTTTTATTTATTAATTTTATTTTTTCTTGCATAGTAAACATCATTTGTTTTTTATATATCTAACATTTATTCTCATTTCACTGTGGTGTTTATAGACACTAGTATAAATCTTTTTTAACCATTTGTATTGAATTTACCTTTGTGATGCTATAGGCACTAGGTTGTTGCCACTTTCATTTCTTTAGCGCGACTTCTTGAATTATATACAATAGGTAGGTCTGCCTGCTATAGCCATGTGATTAGTCCCATTCTAGTTGTAATAAGAAACATTTAACCCTAGGCATGCTTGGCAAATATTTCACTAAAGCTGAAACACCTAGCGCAGGGGATGCTTGTAATTTGACCTTAAAGCGGGGTTTAAAAAAAACAATTAAAAGTCAGCAGCTACAAATACTGCAGCTGCTGACTTTTAATTGGACACTTACCTGTCCCTGGGTCCAGCGATGCGGGGGATCAAAGCCCCGCTCTTCCCCCCCGTCCGCTCGTCGCTGCCGGCATTTCAACTGTGGGCGCCGGGCTGTGGCTTCACAGCCGGGCACCCACTGTGCATGAGCGAGCCGCGCCACGCGCCGTCACTGGCCCCTCAATCATCCTGGGACCGGTCACGTGTCCCAGATGATTGACAAGAGGGAGGGTGGAGAGGCGATCTCCCTTCCTGCACCGTGGGAAGTGACGTCAGGAGCCCAGGCACCGAAGGAGGCAGACTACGAGGGACCCCTAGGAAGAGGCATTTAGAGGTGAGTAAAAAAAAAATTTCTCTAAATGTTTTTTTTTTTATTTTTTTTAAGAACATTACTAATTTTCTTTTTTGGGGGGGGTGGAACTCCACTTTAAGCTCTGTGCAAACACTAGGGATGCTCCGTGAGCTTCCCGCCTGACCGCTGTATATAAACCGCTGGACGAGAAAAGCACCTTTCTAGGAGGACGTACCCATACGTCCTCCCAGAAGTGCGCCTTGTAGGCTGTGACTGGCCCCGGTATCATGTGATTGTTTTCATCATGATGCTATTGTTTACTACTGTGATCTCTGTGATTGGTCTCTATGATTACATGCTACAGGAGAAATCACAGCATCCCTGTACCATGCAATAGCTGTGGCTAATTACAGCAATCACAATAGTAAACAATGGGATTATGAATGGATGCCAAACACAGATAGATATTATTGCTTATACAGTGATTATCCCTGCAATAAGCGATCAATAAGCGAGTGTAAAAAAAAAATCACAATCACCCCAACCCAGAAGAGTACAGTGTTACTATAATGACACTGCACTGCTGTGGCGACAGTATGTAAAACAAATTCAAAAAATATATATACACTGATATATACTGTATATTAAAAAAAACATTTTTCTTTCTTTTTTTTACATACTGTCACCAAAGTAAGAGCAATATCACTATGGTGACATCGTACTGCTGTGTCAATGAACATGTATAATAGCTGGCTGCTCTGTTATCACTGTATGTCAGTGCCGCCAGTTCACCAGTGTCACTGCCACAGCAGTACAATGTCACCAGACCAGTGCTGTCAGTGTCTCTAATCACAGCTGCACAAATCAGTGTCTCTAATCATAGCCGCACAAATCAGTGTCTCTAATCACCGCCATCCACTCACAGTTTCCCTAGTCACCGCAAGACCCGACATTTTTTCCCTGGTCACCGCCAAACCAGTCATATTGTCCCTGATTGTCCCTGATCACTACCACACCACTTACAGTGTCCCTGATTACTGCCACACCAGTCATATTGTCCCCGATCACCGCCACACCAGTTACAGTGTTCCTGATTACCACCACTACACTAGCTACAGTGTCACCAGATCAGTATATGCCAACAACAGTGTTCCTTATCACTGCCACCTTATTTGCAGTACCATCACCATCACTACACCAGTGTAAGTCAGCAGAAATGTTCCTGATTGCTACCACACTAGTCTTCAGCGTCATTAGACTAATGTTAGGAAGGAACAGTGTTCCTGATAACTGCCACACCATTGCAGTGTTGCCTTTACCTGCTGCCTGTACTAACCTTGGCCTGTTTATTGATCACCATGCTTCTTCCTGTTGCCTGGACTGATCCTCTGCCTGTTTGCTATGAATAAGCACCTGCTATAATGGTGTGAAATACGTCAGTGGTTTTATCCATGCTCCATGGATTTATTATAACAATAAAGAAATCGTTTTTATTGGAGGGCGGCCATCCGGACCTTTTTGTCCAATTTTTGCATATGTCTCTGCCTGAACTGACCCATCTGCATGTCCCACTGACTATATTCCTGCTAGACACCAGTCCCAGCCATCCCCTGTGGACAACTGCA